>NC_088355.1:23012500-23150000 GCF_036884655.1 Musa acuminata AAA Group | reverse complement strand
TTGTTCGATTAATAGCTGACTTCAATTACATGACTTCTTTCTTAGGTCGATAATAGGCTCAAATAATTCGTGACTGTCTAATGAATTGTCCATCACTGCTGTTTGTTTCTTTGTTTCTCCTCTTTCACCTTCACTCTCTATGGCAATTGATTACCTGATGTCATTTTAATATTATTACTGCTTCCTCCGCGATGAAGTGAATGGAAGCTAGTTCGTCAAAGAAAAAGGGTCTTGAAACCGATACTTGTTTGCAGATAAAAGACATAAACAGCTGACAAGACGCTACATATGCAAATAATGTAATCTTTTACCCTCTTCTATCGCATGCACTCTTTTTACCTTTTCCGTTAAGCAGAATAATGAATGGTTAGGTCGATGTAAGTAGTATTGCTCTTGGTTTAAGATGTTTGTTAACATACCGTGTATTAGTACTCTTGATGCTGTGCCCTTGCGAGTAATTTTGCATTTGCTCAAACGAAGCACTAAAACTTAACCATTAAGTTCTAGACATGAATAAAGACAGTTAAACCAGCTAATATAGTTGACCAATGGTCGTCTCTATGTAGTTTTCAAACTATAAGAAAATATAATGTGAAAAATATGATCTCTGTATGTAACATTGGACGTCGGGCACTTTTTAATCATAACACATCGCTAGATGCATAGTTCAATAACAAGTTCCAAAACTTGCACGGTTATGATATGAGGTTCTTTCTTTAATAAAAAATAGAACTCGATCTGTCTGACGGTGAGCATGGATGGCATTAGCCTGGTGGCTGGATGTTAGGAAAAAACATGTTACAACGGAATATTTTTTTTTTCTTCTTTATGTATATTTCTCAGAACAATATAAATAATAGAGTAATAAATCAATCATACAGTGAAACCAAATCTTTTAACGTGGAAAACCCAATGTGAGAAAAATCATGAAATCGTAGTCTACTTCAAACTTCCACTATCAATAATAATGATAACAGGTTTATAGTAAATCTTCTCTAGAATAACCAGAGGATCATAATAACATCAAGATCATAGATCTTGGCTCAAAAATAGCATATCATCATCACATAGGATGGATCTAAGAATTCTATGTCTCACAAAGTGGGTATAATAAGAAAGTACCTCAAAGAGGGTAAACTATAGATCAATACCGTTATGATTTTAGAGCTTACTGTAAGGATTCTCTACATAAAATTTGGGTCAAAACTAATAACATTTGGCCATTGATCGTGAAGCAGAAAACTAATAACATTTGCTACACGATCTCGTTGCACCGATTACCCTCACATCTACTCTTTTTCCCTTTAATTGTTGATTTACGCTTATGGCCCAAATTGTCCAAGCCCACATATGGGCTGGACCTAACAATTCTCTCCCTCCAACTCATATGGTGGGCTGTACCAAGCCCGCTCTTCACCTAAATGCTTCAAGCTTCTCTCCTTAGGCAAAGACTTTGCCAACAATCTGAACCATTCTCATTTGTATGCACTTTTTCCAACTGTAATTCTTTCATCTCAAGCACTTCACGAATCCAGTGATATCTCACATCAATATGTTTGGATCTAGAATGGTATGTTGAATTCTTGGAGAGGTTAATGACGATTTGACTATCACAGTAAACAGTATATCCTTCCTATTTCAAGCTCAATTCTTGTAGAAACTTTTTCATCCATAAAGCTTCCTTCCAGGCTTCAGTAATTGCTATGTATTCTGCTTTTGTGGTTGATAGAGCAACACAATTCTGTAACTTTGATTGTCAAGAGACTGTTCCTCCTACAAATGTCATCAAGAACCCCGAAGTGGACTTCCTGGAATCAGTATCACCTGCATCTGTGTAACCTTCTATAACAGGTTAATCATTGCCAAAACATAAACATAACCTGAAAGTACCTCTTAGATATCTTAATATTCATTTCACTATTGCCCAATGTTCCTTTCCAAGATTAGAGAGAAATCGACTGACAACTCCAACTGCATAAGCTATATCTAGCCTAGTACAAACTATAACATACATCAAACTGCCTACTGCAGACGAGTAAGATACTCTGAACATTTCTTATTTTTCTTTCTCACTTGTAGGACATTGTTTCAAACTAAGCTTGAAATGACCTACAAGTGGAGAACAAACTGCTTTGACTTTACTCATGTTGAATCTTTCAAAAACCTTTTCAATGTAAGTCTCCTGAGATAGTAAATCTTTCTTTTCTTCCTATTACGAAGAATCTTCATGTCAAGTATTTGTTTCACCGATCCCAAGTCTTTTATGGTAAAAGACTTACTTAGCTCTCTTTTAAGCTTTTTTAATTTTATTGACATCATGACCAACAATCAGCATATCATCAACATATAGCAGTAAAATAATAAAATCATCATCTGAAAATTTCTTCATAAACACACAATGATCAGATGTGGTTCTATTATACCATTGACTCATTATAAAAGAATCAAACTTTTTGTACCACTATCTAGGTGCATGTTTGAGTCCATATAAGCTTTTTCTAAGCTTACATATCAGATTTTCTTTTTCCTTAACTTTAAAACATTCTGGTTGCTCCATGTAAATTTCTTCTTCTAAGTCACCATGAAAAAAATATTGTTTTCACATCAAGTTGCTCAACTTCTAAATTCAAGCGAGCAGCCAAACCAAGAACAACTCGGATAGAGGACATTTTCACCACAGGAGAAAATATTTCTTCAAAGTCAATACCTTTCTTCTAACTAAATCCTTTCACAACTAGTCGTGCTTTGTATCTTTGTTATGAGCTATTATTTTCAGACTTCAATTTGTAAACACACTTATTCTTAAAAGCTTTCTTCTCTTGAGGCAACTTTACCAAGTCATAGGTGTGGTTCTCTAGCAAGGATCTCATCTCTTCTTGCATGGCTTTAACTCACTCATTCTTATATTCATGTAGAATAGCTTCTTGGTAAGTTTCTGGCTCTCCCCCGTCAGTAAGCATAACATACTCATGTGGAGGATATCTGGTAGATGATTGTCGCTCTCAAGTGGATCTTCTCAATGGAATCTCAATTGGTGGTGGAGGTGCTTGTTCAGTTTGTTCAACATCATCAACTATAGGGGTATCATCACTGGCATTCTCACCATAATCTTCTTGTTCATCTCCCCCATGATCATCATGAACTATAGGTGAAGGAATTGGACCCAAACTTCAAGGAATATAAACAGAGGTTTTTAGCTTCTTAACATTATCACCATCATCAAACAATTGGTCTTCGAGAAATACAACATCTTTGCTTCTAATAATATTCTTATTTATTGGATCCCATAATCTGTACTCAAACTCTTCATGACCATATCTCAAGAAGATCATGCTTTTGCCTTATTATCAAGCTTGAACCTCTCATCTTTGGGAATATGAACAAATGCTTTACACCCAAAGACTCTCAAGTGATTATAAGACATATCTTTTTCTTTCCATACTCTATCTGGAACATCACCTTTTAGAGGAACTTATGAAAAAAGATTTATCAGTTCAACTGTAGTTCTCATAGCCTCCCCCCAAAATGACTTCGGTAACTTGGCGTGAGAAAGCATACACCTAATCCTTTCTTCAATGGTTCTGTTCATCCTTTCTGTCACACCGTTCTACTGAGGAGTTTTAGGAACTATTTTCTCAAGCCTAATTCTATGAAACATGCAATAACTCTCAAAAGGACCTCTATACTCACTATCATTATCTGATCGAACACACTTTAGCTTTCTACCAGTTTCTCTTTCAATAATAACATGAAACTCCTTGAAAACATCGAGTACCTATTCTTTATATTTCAAAGCAAAAGTCCACACTTTTCTAGAATGGTCATCAATAAAAGTAACAAAATAAAGAGCACCTCCAAGAGTTCTAGTTTGCATAGTACAAACATCAGTATGAACTAAATCAATAACATCTGATCTTCTAGATGATGGATATGTATGAAATGCAACTCTATGTGTTTTTCCAACTAAACAATGATCACAAGATTTAAGAAATGTACCTTGCAACTCTAGTAAGAACTATTTTCTAGCAAGAGTTTGAAATCCCTTCTCGGTGATATGACCAAGTCTCTTATGCCAAAGATCTATACTTTCACCTTTTTGAATTGCATTAATCTCTCTTTTGTGTAGCTTAGCTTCCATGACATAAAAAGAGTTAAGCTTCTTTCCTCTTACCACAATTAGAGAACCTTTAGTGAGTTTCTATTTGCTTTCACCAAAATAATATGCAAAGCCCTCATCATCAAGTCTACCTGTAGATATCAAGTTAAGACGAATATCTGGAACATGCCTTACATCTTTGAGTATCAATTTGCTCCCAACACTAGTCTCCAAGCAAATATCTCCAACACCCATAATCTTAGATGTACCACTGTTTCCCATTTTGACATTACCAAAATCACCAACAGTGTAAGACCTGAAGAAATCACCATGAGAAGTAACATGAAACACAGCACCAGAGTCAATTACCCAGTTACTATCTTGAGCTACAAGACTAACAAACCTTCATCACAAACAATAGTGATATCACATTTAGCAGCAATGTATTGATCTCTTTCTCATTTTTCTTCCTTTCATTATGTTCTCGGTTCCAAAACCTACACTCTTTCTTCATGTGACCTAGCATATTATAGTGGAAATATTTGATATCTCTTCTAGACTTGGATCTTCCTCTATAACCATGTGGATTTCTACTATGACTTCTTCCATGTCTTTCTTGTTTTTCAGTAAAAAATGCCCTAGAAGAAGATTCACACTGTTCTTTCCTTATGGCATCTTCATTTAGCAAACTGTCTTTAACCATATCTATAGTTAGAGTCCCCTCTAGGTTGGAGTTACAAATTGTCAACACAAACGTTTCCCAATATTCTGGTGAAGAGTTTAGAAGTAATAATCCTTGCATCTCATCATATATATTCATTTTCAAAGCAACCAGTTTGTTTGTAAGACTCTAAAATAGGCTTATATGATCAATAATGTTATCACCATCTTTATACTTCAAATTTATAATCCTTTTGAGGAAAGAAATTCTATTTCCCATTGTCTTTTTCACAAAGAGATTTTCTAACCTTTGCCAAACAATATCATGGTTTCATCAGAAATATACTCATGCAAATTTATATCCATCCATCTTCTAATATAGGCAATAGCTTTTCTATATTGAACTTCTCATTCTTCATCGTCTATAGTAGAAGATTTATCTTTTAACCTTCGGCTTATACAAATCTTTGCAATAAAGCAAATCTTCCATCACACACCTCAAAGTGAAATAATTTGATGAGTTCAATTTAATCATATCATCTAATTGCTCCATTTCAATCACACAAGAAAAACTAGCACCAAATAACTTGTTGCTCTTATACCACTTGTTGGGAAAAAACATGTTAAAGCGGAATAATTCTTTTTCCTCTATGTGTATTAAAATACCAACTTGATATCAATATGCTAATATCGACCAGAACAATATAAACAGTAGAACAATAAATCAATCACACAATGAGACCAAATCTTTTAACATGGAAAACCCAATATGGAAAAAACCACGGGATCGTAGTCCACCTCAAACTTCCACTATCAATAATAATGATAACAGGTTTATAGTAAATCTTCTTTGGAATAACTAGAGGATCATAATAACATCAAGAACATAGATCTTGGCTCAAGAATAGCATATCAACATCACCACATAGGATGGATCTAAAAATTCTAGGTCTCACAAAATAGATATAGCAGGAAAGTACCTCAGAGAGGGTAAATTATAGATTAATATCGTTAGAATTATAAAGCTTACTGGAAGAATTCTCTGCATAAAATTTGGATCAAAATTGACAATATTTAACCACTGATCGTAAAATTATCCAAGCCGACTTATTTAGACTTATGACCCAAATTATCCAAGCCCGGCTGGACCCAACACTTGATAACTAGCAGGCTGGAAAATTTGTGGAGGGTGGTGGTGGACAGGTTTTTGACATAGGCTACTTCTCTTTGTTGCCTGTCGGTCGGTTGGCACATTAGCTAAAATGTGTTGTTGCCTTCCTTCTTTGTGAATTTTCTTTTTCTCTTTTATGACTATTTTTAATATTTGAAGGGATCTTGAACCTCAACTCACAAACTATCTTTTCACTTTCGTGTCGAAACTAGCAAGTTTAGATGAGAGATAGATCTAATGGTTCTTCTATCATAAAAATGAACAAACTTTAATGCAGCAACTTTTAACTTTATGCAAAGCACTGAGCTACAATCTCTATTGGGACGATTTTGTACTTTCAAGCAAGGTTCGCCGTATCGTACCGTACCGACGTTTCGACCTGGGCTCGGTACCGGTACGGTACGGTATACCGCTCGGTACACCCAGGTGTACCGAGCGGTACACTTATGTGTACCGAGCACTGTACACTGCTACAGTGTTACTGTACATTGCTACAGTGCTCGGTACGGTACGGGGCGGTCCGCGTACCGCTGGCCTGTCGGACCGGTACGTACCGCCCGTACCGGACGGTACAGTCCGGTACGACAAACCTTGCTTTCAAGAACGGACTCATTGCTTAAGCAAGTAGCGGGTTCACTATGGATGAGAAATTATGTCAGCAATCAACTGTTTTAGGATGTGAATTATCGATTTAGAGAAAGTATCGAGTTATTATCATTTTTCCTCCTCGGAGCACGAAAAGCACATGCGTGGCTGACATGATTATGTCATTCAAATGCTAGGAATGGTTTGTAATCCAAATTAAACAGGAAGTTGTCCTTGTCGTGTAGTTGGTTCTTTTGTAAGAACTTAAGCTACTCTCTAGTTATTTTTATTAGTGGGCTCCTATCGTGATAACTTAAGATCAAATAAATAGTGGCGGTAGTGTTTTGCACTTCCAACACAATCGTGTCTTTTTTTTGGATGGAGAGCTGTTGTGATCCAGAAATCTAAATATGCGTAGAGGTAATATAAAGGTTTAAAAGAGGTTCCTAATTATTTGAGTGTTAACTTGGATATTTGGATTGTAATGGTGTTTTTCTGATAGATTACACACTTATTTGCTGAGACATTTGATTGTCTATCCTTGTGAATCATGCTGAGAGCAAACATAACAACTTTTGGTCGAGGACATGATCTCCTTGACTCCATATCGATGATTTAATGTTTGGTTTGATGAAATCGGAAATTAGTGTGAACTTAATTTCAGCAAAACTCAAGATTGTCGTTGGAAAGGAAGTTGGCTATAGCCAGAGTTTGGCTTGTTTGAGCAGGGCAAAGTTCCAAAACATATCCACTTACTCCGACATGGCAGTTACAAGTTGAGTTGTACCATATTTTCATTTGTGCTCAACTTATAGCAACAGCAATGGCATGAAGTCATAAACAAATTGTGTAGTTTGAATGGCAAATTAAAGCACATTAAGTTTATTCTTCAAATTTGTCACAATAGATAATTACGTGGACATTTTGCTTCCGAAAATTTGAGTTCAAATCTATCGCAATCATGAACATGGTTTCTCTACTTTGATAAGGGATAATTTGTCAGTCGATCATTGGTGCGACCCTGTAGATTCACGAGAAATTATTCGCTTTGGACGATGAGACATAAAGGGAATCTAGTGGACTTATGAGTTCTTGATTCTCATACCCCTCAACCAATGTGTGACTAAATGGTCTTATCAACTATGATCGAGTTAAATATGAGGCTCAGATACCGAATAATACAGCAGTGCACATTGATAAATTGAAGTTGGCTTTCGATCTCCCATACTTGTAGGTTTCTTTGGTCACTTGGACTACCGAGGGGGAGTTGATCAAGAATAAGAACCAGATAGATAGTCATGAGTTTGCTACGAGCAGAGGGGTGATCGGATTAATGATGTGAGTGTAGTTGCAGATTAAATATTCGCTCAATGGATGCAGTAGCAACAAATTTCAATAATTTGTTCCCCTTGATTAACCCTTTTATTTTCTATTTCAATATCTTCCCCGAGAGGATTCACGGTCTGACCTCAGATGAAACTCTGATTAGCTATGGAAAGGATAAAATGGATTAGAGATATATCTCAACAATTTTGAATATAGTTTATCAGATAAGGATGCCTATTAATTTCTTTATTGGGATTTATATTTATATATATAAATAGTATTCGATGTTTGTGTCTTTGTGCTTCGAGAATGATGGTTCAGTCATTTTCTTTTTCTGTTTTGAGCAGGAGTTACAAAAAAGAAACCTCTGCCGAGTTAAAAAGGGACTCCGAACATCTCGACTAATTATTATTATTATTTTTTCTACTTTTAAAAGTTCAGTCTGTCTTTGTTATTTTGTAACTCGGAATTCTAATTCGAAACTCACTCACTCTTAGAAGCCACTCGCTGTGCAGGAACCTTTCGTCAACATTCCAGAAGATACGATTCACGAGGCTCTCAGAGTCGCCCTCGGTATAAATGGTCATAAAATCCTTTCTCTCAGTGGGGATTCATCTATTTGATGGTTTCGTGAACTTGGACTTCGTATTGCAGATATCAGAAATCACCCGATCGTCATACATTGCAAGCGGGGAAAGGTAAAGTCTCCTTACTTTTTCTGGCATCAATCTCAGAACTCGGTGACTGAGCAAGCTTAAATTATCCCAATCATCAATCTGTATCCTTGCAGCATCGAACCGGTTGTCTCGTAGGCTGTCTAAGAAAACTGCAGCGATGGTGTCTTGCTTCAATATTCGACGAGTACCAGCGCTTTGCCGCCGCTAAAGCAAGAGTTTCCGATCAAATGTTTATGGAGCGATTTGATATCTCAGGCTTTAAACACTTGCAGGCTTCATTTTCGAGTTAGGGGAGGCCGGCATCATTTCACTATAAAGACGTCAGCCTCCTTGTTCCTTGTCGAAAGAACGAGAAAGGCTGCTTTTTAATTTAACGCATGGACTGCAGTATGTTATAAAACAAATCTTTTTATGCATAATATGGGCACCCAACGATTTAATCTACTGCCTGGCGTACTCGGTGTCGGTTTGTGTGTGTCATCTCGTCGGCTATCATCAGCCCTCGTTCTTTGGTTGAATTGCAAGTAGTTCTTGTATCCAGTCCTCTGCATTTATTTTCCTCCAAACTACGCCTCCCTCCCAATATGTGGCAGAATATGTCAAGCCCATTATTATTCTGCTTCGAGCACAGACTTGTTTCTGGTGCTTATAGTTCTATATAGGCATCCTTAATTTTCTTTCACCTTGCTGTTTGTTTCCTACAACTTGTCTAACTAAAATTGATTGCAAAATCTCCATTCCAGCTTTGCGCTTTGGGGTGGTATTATTGTGGGAAAGAATAGAAGATAAGAAGCTTCGAAGAAGATTAGGAGAGAACAATGACGGCTTGTCTGTGATGGCGACGACGACGACTTGTAGCTGAGGAGGAAGCTGCAGCAGAGGAGGAAACTTCTTTGCTCTATAGAGGCAAGGAATGTGATAAATGACAAGCTTCGATGGCAATGGAGCCTCGCTCGTCTCTCTCCTATTTATACATTAACATGTTTCTCTCCTATTTATACAGATTAGGAGGGAGGATTTTCTTCAACAGAATAGATAATTTCCCTCAATAGAATAGAGAGATTTCCTTATATAGTTGGGGAAATCTTATCTACTATCAATTATGTTTATACTATTTTAGTTCATCTAAGATTCTAGTTTTAATTGATATAGAAGAATCAAAAGCTGATTGTAAGATCGTAAAGCATATACAAGACATTTGGATGGGAAACATGAAGTCAGAAACACTTTTTTTTTTTTTGTCTCAAAGTTAACTTTCAATAGGTACATTGAGCTCTCTCGAGTCGCCATCTATTGGGTGGGCTCCCAATGGTTTTGCCTAAGGAGAACCTCCTCCACGATCATCTCCCAGGTCCGATGGTGAGCATCATCCGATAAGGTTCTTCATTGGTACGAGCTTTTTATGCCATGGGGAACTAACTGATCGTTCTTTGCTTTGGGATGAGTATGGATCTTAAAACTTGGGAGATCGATCACCATTAATTGCTAGGTGTTGATTCTCCAAACTTTCTGACTGGAGTAGGATTGAAGGGCCTCTATCGCTTAATATTTTCACCCTGGCCTATGACATTGTCGATCTTGACTTCATACGAGGGGTCAAGTCAAGATATACTCTTAGAACGATCACATACATTTGTTGGACATCACATCACATTGAATGAAAGACGGAGAGGAACCAACAAGTCTAAGCATGATTGTCGGTGTTGAGTAGGAGTTAATTTTTATGTTTCGTATGTTGGGTTGATAGTCCACCAAATTCAGCCTATAGTAGGCTTGTATAGTCCACAGCTCACATCTTTTCTTAATCTAACCCTAAATTATATTAGGGGGGAGTGGGGGCTGCGAAAAGAGGAGGAAAAACTATAGTAACAATGTGAATTCTGCAGCCACGTGATTCCAACGACGATGAGAACAAGATAGAAAAATAAAAGAAAGAAAGGGAAGAAGACAAGGATAATATAGTAAGATTGTTCTCAATCATTCAGTAGTGTTTTCATCTCAAGTTAGATCAAATCTACAGTAGAATTTTACTATGATTACTTAGGTGAGAATTTGAATATTGTGCATAATGACGTGATCCTTATATTCTAGTTATTCTCTTATTTCATGGACTATAACATACTTTGGATATGAGAGAGAAGTTTATGTGAGCTCCTTGCTGCTTTGGAGTTGGGTATGGGAGCTTAAATGTGCTTGTTTGCACGTACAGAAGAGGAGATGGTTATAGGTTTAATGTAGTGTTCCATATCAATAGAATGCACATAATAGAAGTTAGTAAACTTCCATACTTAGGCTACCACCAGAAACAATGGTCTCATCAATTCAATTTGACCTTTTAACCATGCACACATCAACCACCATAATATCGATTTGGTATGTGCCAATTTTGATAACCTATGGTTTAGGTAATTTTCGAGATCACGGGCCATCAGATTACAATGGACCTCCAACGATGTGATTTCGTTATTCGCCTATAACAGGCGTCATCGGGTTCACCAACAATGTGACTTCGTTGTTCGCCTGTAATTGACATCATGGGGTTCACATGAAGGTCAATTTATGAGTCAGTTTATACGTTGAATGTGTACATTCATTTCTTCTCGAGGTGACGATCCCTTTGTGAATAAGAAGGATCAGCTGTATTCTTTGTGACGTGAAACAATGAAAGCCTACCTTACATATAAAAGAGGTGTGGTGGAAATTTAAGAAATTTAAGATTATATTTAAAAATATATTTTATATTTTTAAATATAGTTAAAGAAAAAAAATGTCTTAAATGAATGTGTTTGTGAAATGTCTTAAATGCTTGGTAAGCAATAAATGAAAACTATATTTTAATATTTCGAATGTCATTGAATATTTTATGATGAATTTATCATTATAATATTTTTAATATTTATTCAAATAAATAAATAAATATTATTTATATAAATAAATAATATATGTAATCTTATAAAAATTTTATATAGCCCAAATATATAATAAAATATAATTATATCAATAAATATAAAATAATATTCATAAATAAATAAATAAATAAATAAAATTCTATCTTATAAAAAGTATAAATCATGTTGATTTCTTCGTAACTCATTTTAACAATATTTTTAATTTTAAATAAAGTCATAGGATATTTTTAAATTTTAAAAATTTATATTAACATCTCATAAATATTAAAATACTAATATTATCCTAAAATAATATTAATATTTAAGCATTATCAATGTATCATTTAGACAACTTGTAGTTCGATTTCTTCTCATCCCAATTAAAGTTGTTGACTCCTTTATTATTATTTTTTTCTTTTTTTAATGTGTTTGCTTTGATTTATGATGTTGAAGATAAGTTACTTAGGACAGATAACCATGTCCCAGGTGTGCATCAATGTATTAATAGCTAATCTAAATCCATGGTCCTGACAAAGGACCCCGCCAAGCACCACGAGCAATGCTGACATGTTAAGTCCGGCACAAGAACCACAACTCCCGCCCTCACAGAACCCACGTAAATCGAACCACACCACGAACGAATACGCTCGCCCATAATTGTAGTTTGGTGCTCATTAATGACAATAATTAACTCCACAAATAAAAATTAAGCCTACCGCTCCGGTAAGACATCAATCACATATAATTTGAAGGGTTTACTGATACCCTTTCATCCGATCCCTTCATGCACAGATAGAGAGGAAACCTACGATTTGATTTCGATATACGTATCTGGAGATCTTAATTTTGTCGAGAAGCTACTCCAGTGGTGCATTTTTGCTTCTAATCCATCGATTTTTTGTGGAATCGATCACTGATTACCGTTGCAGAAGGCGATCGAGTCGGGGATTCCAAGTGGGTTAAAGTTAGACTATTAGGTGATCAATTGATCGATCAATCTGACGCTCGACATGAGGTGCAATACTCTCTCTAACTCTTCTTGCAATTCGTCGCCAGATAGTCTTGAAAGTCGCTCCTGTTTTGGCTTGTTATCTTTTTTTTTATCTATTGCTTTCCTGCTTGTTTGATACTGTTCCGATTAAATCTATTGGTGTTGTATACCCTTTTTTTTCTTTTTTGGTGAAACATGTGAAAAATCAATCTTGGAATAATGTGGAATTTATGTGAAAGGAACAAATTTTGAAGGCTTTTCATGGCACCTGATGGTAGAATTCACAATGCATTTACCGATTGAGGAAGATGATGGCCCCAAGGATGGTGGTGGTGGTGGTTAGTCGAATCCACACTGTGAAGAAAGGGAGGTTACAAGTGTAACTCTTTTTCAAATGATAGTAACAAGGTATTACTAGTCCAAAATAAAATCAAATAGAAAAAAAAGAAACTAAAATGAAATTTTTTTTTTTATTGAACTTGAATGACTATTAGACTTGACTCGAATACTTGAAGTTTTAATTGATCTATATGTAGATGCCACCTATTTATAAATGTAAAATTTGATAGTCCTTAATCTCTACAACTCTATCTAATTGAAATATTCTAAAATATATTTTAAACTAAGAATTTCTTATCCCTAAAACTCTATCTAATCTCATTTAAAATATAAAATATTAATTTATGATCTTTCAAAATGTACTTTAACTTCTTAACATTTCCTTTTAAAGTATACTTTTGGAGATAAGTCCCGACTTGATCCGTAAGGTCATGCTCATAATTGCCATCAAGTATAGGATTACTCATAGAAAGACGGGCTCCGACCAAATTGTTCTCCTAGGTGCATATGAATGTTATTATCCAGATCCTTTCTCATTTTACTCGGAAATCTACCTAAATCAAGTTGCTTCATTTCGAAACTTCTAGGATTATATGGAATACCTCTTAATCCATAGCCTGATCCAAACTTTCTAGATGGAAAACTACTAAAATCTCTAATTGTACTTTGTGTAGAAGGCACAACATCCATACGATAACCGAATTCAAGAATGAACTTGTACAAATAAAAAATAATACCAAATTCTTGACAGAAACTAATAAGCAATGATTTGCATCTTTCATTTGGCAAAGGCCTAAATCTATCTTTAGGCAATCCATGAGCTAAAGCAAAATCATGCATCCTATCAACTTGAACTTTTCCTAGAATCCCATTAGCCTTAACGCCATTAGCTTCATCAAAACAAGTAGGCTCAAAATTATCAATTGATTTACATTGTCTCTAATGTGTTAGTTTGATAATTGTTCTTTTTGATCTTCTCAATGTTGGAATTTCCTTTTTATAAACATTATTACTTTCTGATAGAATCCTTGCAGATTTTAAACTCGGGGTTGATTTCTTTAGGGGATCGGCCTCCTTGGAACTCTATAGGGGTTCCTCCCTCCAAGTTGTTGCTCAAAGGCTGCAGAAACGATTCATCTATTGCTTAAGAAAAGAGAAGGAATACATGGCTATTTATAAGGCTTCTAAACCCTAACTCCTAATATGACTCCTACTCAAGACTCCTATTCCCTTACAACTCCTAATTCTCCTCTAAGAAAAAACTTCCTACATGAATGTCCCTCTCAATTAGGACTCTCCTAGCTAGAGTCCTAATAGAATGTCCCTCTCAATTAGGACTCTCCTAGCTAGAGTCCTAATAGAATATCCCTCTCAATTAGGACTCTCCTAGCTAGAGTCCTAACAGACCCGTCATCTTCAAATCAGTCTTGTCCTCAAGGCTGAGATTCCAAGAACTCAGAGAACCGGGTCTTCAACTCCTCATATGGTTCCCATGTGGCGTCTTCAAGTGGTAGATTATTCCAATGCACTAGTACTTCAGTAGAGTGATGTCGGCGACGCATCACGATCCTGCGATCGAGGATGGCTTGTGGTTGGGCTTGAATAACTTCATCCTCAGTTGTGTTGGGCAGCTGGATCTGGGGTGACTCGTGTTCTCCCAACTTGGGCTTTAGGCATGATACGTGGAAGACAGGGTAAATTTTGGCATCCTTAGGTAATTTAAGTTTATACGCCACGACTCCAATACGCTCTGTGATCAAATAGGGCCCATAAAAACATAGGGATAGCTTCATGGAGGCTCGAGTGTTGATAGAGAGTTGCTTGTATGGTTGTAGGCGAAGATAAACCCAATCTCCCACTGAAAATTCTCTTTCACTTCGTCGTGTGTCGGCTTGCTGCTTCATTCTGGCTTGAGCGGTAGAGAGATTATCTTTTAACAGTTGTAAGAGTTTGTCCCTATCAATCAATTCTTGGTCAACCTGATCTACCTTGGCCGAGCCATTTACATACTTTGGAATCACAGGGGCTGGTCGACCATACAATGCTTCATAAGGGGCACATTTTGTAGATGAATGATATGTAGTATTATACCATCATTTGGCCTAGGGAAGCCATTTCGCCCACTCTTTTGGTCGGTCGCTAGCGAAACACCGGAGGTACGTCTCTAAGCACCTATTTACCACCTCTGTTTGGCCGTCAGTTTGTGGATGATACGCTGTGCTCATCTTGAGTTTGGTGCCTTGTAATTGAAATAACTCGGTCCAAAATTTACTAGTGAAGATCCTGTCACGATCACTTACGATGGACCTTGGCATCCCATGCAGTTTAACAATATTTTCTATGAAAATCTGGGCAATACTAGCAGTAGTGTTGGGATTTCTCACAGCACAAAAATGAGCATATTTCGTAAGTCGATCAACCACCACAAGAATCGTGCTTTTACATTTGGAAGATGGCAGCCCTTCAATGAAGTCCATGGAGATGTCAGTCCACACTGAGTCTGGTATGGGTAGTGGTTGTAGCTTCCCTGGATTTGCCACAATTTCACCCTTGTGCTGTTGACATACATCACATTGTGCCACATATTCAGCAATAATTTTTTTCATCCCTCTCCAATAAAAATTTTGCTTCACTCTTTTGTAGGTTCTTAGGAATCCAGAGTGCCCTGTTGAAGGTATTAAGTGCATTTTATGCAAGATGATTGCGATGCAAGGGGAGTCAGGTATAAGCACAATACGACCTTTGTAGCGTAGATCCCTCGAATCCCAAGTGTAGTGGGCTATTGCACTTGGATCCTCCTCCAATTTTTTTATGATGTTGCTAATCTCTGGATCCTTCTTCCATTCTTCCCTAATGTCCTTGAGGAGACCGGTGGTAGGATGGGAGATGGCTGAAACCTTAGCTTGTTCAGGTAGCCATGAGAGTGCATCTGCAACAACGTTTTCTTTCCCCTTTTTGTAAATAATTTTATAATCAAATCCAAGAAGTTTGGTTACCCATTTTTGCTGCTCAGGGGATGATATCTTTTGCTCCAAAAAGTACTTGAGGCTTTTATGGTCAGTTTTAATTTGAAATCGCCGGCCGATCAGGTAGGGTCTCCACCTCGTTACTGCGTGTATAATGGCAAGCATCTCCTTATCAGATACTGATATGTTTTGATGGGAGGGAGATAATGTCTTGCTAGTGTATGCGAGTGGTTGACCATTTTGCATGAGAACGGCTCCAATTCTGACTCCAGATGCGTCGGCCTCAATGATGAAGGGTCTATTGAAATCTGGTAGCGCAAGCACCGGCATCGTTGCCGTGGCTGCTTTAAGTTTGTCGAAGGTAGCTGAGGCTTTGTCCGACCATTGGAAAGCATCTTTTTTCAGTAAAGAAGTGAGTGGTGCACTGATCTTCCCATAGTCCTTAACAAATTTTTGGTAGTAGCCCGTTAGTCCAAGGAACCCCCGCAGTAATTTCACGTTTGTAGGTTTCGGCCAGCCTTGCATTGCCTCAATTTTTGTTGGGTCTACCGCCACTCCTTCTTCTGATATTATATGCCCAAGGTGTTAGGATCGAGAGCACTAAGAGGGGGGGGGTGAATTAGTGCAGCGGAAATCTTACAGCGATTAAAAACCAAAAGCTGCGTTCGTTCAAAAACTATTATGATGCAAAAGCAAATTCTCAGTTTGTATCTAAGTCTAAGTGCAGTTTGCGTCTAAGCGCAGATTGCGTCTAAGCGCAGTTTTGCGTCTAAGCGCAGTTTACGTCTAAACGCAGATTTACATCTAAACGCAGATTTACGTCTAAACGCAGTTTTACGTCTAAACGCAGATTTATGTCTAAACTCAGATTTACGTCTTAAACTCAAATTTACGTCTAAACGCAGATTTACGTCTAAACGCAGTTTTACGTCTAGACGCAGATTTACGTCTAAACTTTGAAACTTGTTTGTATACTTGTAGAAGGCAGTATGCAGTTGAAATCAAGACGTAAACGTGAACTGAGATCTGATGATTGAGCGAGGAAAGCCGATTTACGTCTGAATGCAGTTTTACGTCTAAATGTTGAAACTCGTTCGTAAAATCGTAGAGGACAGATTGCAGTTATCAATAGGATTAAAATGTAAGTGTAAACTGCAAAGAAGCTCATTTGTAAAAGCACGGAAAACAGTTCTGCAGAATCAAACGTAAACGTAAACTGTAATGTATGAAAATACGAATTTACGTCTGAATGCAGATTCGGAAGAACAGCACTTAGAACTTGTTCGTGAAAGCGCAGAGAGCAGTAGTAATGAGGGAGGTTTGCAGTAATGATAAAGTGCTCGAAAATAAATGCAAACCAGAGATTTAGAGTGGTTCGGTCAGCCTTGACCTACTCCACTTTTGGCTTCCTCCACCGATGAGGTTGCCGACGTCAACTAGGTGCCTTCCTTCAATGGGCGAAGGCCAAACTGCCCTTTTACAATTTCTCTCCTTTTGACAGGCTCAGGAGACAACCTTTACAGACCTTTCTCTCCTCACTTTACAACTGAAAACTTGAAGAACAGAAGGAGGAGACTTAAAGGCTTTACAACACTTTTGAGCTCTTAGAATCACAGAAAAGATCAAGATTTCGGTGTAGGTCTGTACCTTTTCAGTGTTGAATGGGTGGGGTATTTATAGGCCCCAACCCAATTCAAAATTCGAGCTCAAAACGATCAAATCGATCAAATCCCAGAATTCTGGGATCAGGCGGTTGCACCTCTTGACTGGAGAGGTGGCACCGCCTGGCAGAGCTCGAAGACTGAGCTCAGGCGATTGCTCCTCTCTGCCTGAGCTCGAAGACTGAGCTCGATGGTTGCATCACCTGGCAGAGCTCGAAGACTGAGCTTGGTGGTTGCATCACCTGGCAGAGCTCGAAATCTGAGCTCGGTGGTTGCATCACCTGCCAGAGCTCGAAACTGAGCTCAGGCTGATGCACTTCTCTGCCAGAGCTCGAAGACTGAGCTCGGTGATTGCATCACCTGGCAGAGCTCGAGACTGAGCTCAGGCTGATGCACCTCTCTGCCAGAGCTCGAAGACTGAGCTCGGTGGTTGCATCGCCTGGCAGAGCTCGAAACTTGAGCTCTGGCGGTGCTACCTCTTGGCAGAGGAGGTTGCACCGCCCAGTCTAGCTCGAAGACTGAGCTCTGGGCGGTTGCACCTCTTGGCTGGGGCGGTTGCACCTCCCAGCCTTGCAGCCCTGGCGGTTGCACCTCCTGGCTGGGGCGGTTGCACCTCCCAACCTCACAGCCCAGGCGGTTGCACCTCCTGGCTGGGGCGGTTGCACCTCCTGGTGCAATCAGGGTCCGAATGGTTCACTCCATTCGACCCAATTTGAATCTTTTCAGGGGCCCAATTGCCCCAAGATTAAGCTAATGGGATCACCTCCCATTTTCATGCTTAATCATCATGCTAACTACGATTAACTCTAAGACAACTTCTGCAGCTTTGCTCCGATGCGTCAATCGCTTCTTCCGGCGAGTTTCCGGCCAACTTCCGTCGATCATCCGATAAACCCTCGGTGATCCTTCTGCGGACATCCGGCATACTCCTGGACTTTGCGACGATCCACTTGGCGAGTTCCGACGAGCTTCGCTTGGCAAGCTTCGGGACTTCTCGGATCTGTTCTCGCTGAACCTCCGACGACCGTCCGAACTTCCGTCGAACTCTCGAACTCCCAACGTGATCATGATCTTGACTCCGGCGCAACACCTGCTGCTTGTCTTACTCTCATCGTAGTTAATCCTGCACACTTATCTCAACACATAGATTAGATAACAAATGACAATTGACTTCATCATCAAAATCCGAGATTCAACACAAGGTACTCTACTTTTTGCTGGAGAAAGCTGCACTTTGGTTGCTTAACAAAAAGAGTATTCTTCCGAAGAATCGTCAAAACAATCCGTAAATGCTGAAAGTGAGTCTCAAGAGAAGGGCTATAAACGAGAATATCATCAAAAAATACCAGCACAAATTTATGAAGAAAGCTTCGAAATATATCATTCATGAGACTTTGGAAGGTTGAAGGAGCATTAGTGAGTCCAAAAGGCATTACCAAGAATTCATAATGGCCATCATGTGTGCGAAATGCAGTTTTTGGAATGTCATCGTCACATACCCGAATTTGGTGGTAACCAGATCGGAGGTCCAACTTCGTGAAGACTCGAGCTCCTTTTAATTCATCAAGAAGTTCATCCACCACTGGTATTGGGTACTTGTCCTTGACTGTGATGCCATTTAAAACTCGGTAGTCGATGCACATCTGCCAAGTTCCGTCCTTCTTGCGTACAAGTAGCATCGGTGAGGAATAGAGGCTGCAACTTGGCCGAATCACCCCTGTTTCAAGCATCTCCTTTACGATCTTTTTAATTTCATCTTTTTGGAGGTGAGGATATCGGTACGGTCGAGTGTTCGCTGGTGGCTTGCCCGGAAGGATTAGAATTCGATGGTCATGTTGCCGAGAAGGAGGAAGACCGCACGGTTCAGCAAATATGTCGGCAAATTCAATAAGCAATTAGGCAATATTTTGATCTTCAATTTCTATTTTCTTCCCCTCTGGTTGCTACTGGAGGTGCATCAAAAAGCCACCATTTACCTTGTGTAAAACTTTCTCCATTCGTTGGGTCGAAATAGTGGTAACGTTGCTTCCGCGCTTCTCGCGTAGGATGATCTGTTTGTCTTTACAGTAGAATTTCATAATTAATTTAGAAAAGTTCCAAGAGACATCACCAAGTGTAGTCAGCCATTCTATACCAAGCACTGCCTCATAGTCATCGATTGGTAGGAGGAAGAAATTGGTGATAATTTCTTGGTCTTGCAGTAATAGTTTCACCTGCGGGCATCTTTGGTCGCACTTTAGGATTCTACGGCCACAGGCAACCTTTACATCGAACTTGCTGCAACCTTCAATATGCAGTGCCATCCGAGCAGCAACCTTACTATTCAAGAAGTTATTAGTGCTACCCGTGTCGATGAGAACAGTGATCAGCTGTTGTTTGAGAAGGCCTCTAACTTTTATCGTTTGTGGATTTGAGTAGCCGGCTAGTGCGTGTACCGTAATGTCGGTCGGCTGTGGCTCTTCTTCCATATCTTCTTCTTCATGTTCAAGGCTCTCTTCTAGATGTTCAATGACCTCATCTTCTACTGGTTCAATCATAAGAAGTCTACCTTTTTTACAGCGATGCTCGCGGCTCCACGGCTTGTCGTAATGCCAACATAACCCCTTCGCAGATCGCTCCCGAAGTTCTTCTCTTATTAACCTTTTCGGTGCAGGGACTCGGTTGATATTAGGGGGGGCTGAGGGCTTTAGTATTGTAGGTCGTGGAGTGATCCTAGTCCTCCGGGCTTCATGGTTCAATTGCTCCTCTTGAAGTCATTCGAAAGAGATGGCTACCATAAGCGTGTAAGGTTGTCGCGCCTTAACTTCTCCCCGGATTTTCGGCTTTAAGTCCTCAATAAAGGTCCCTAATAATTGTTTTTCAGACCAATCACGAGTTTGATTAGATAACCTTTCAAACCTGGTCTGGTACTCCTGAATGGTGGAGGTTTGTCGGATCTTTGCTAGTTGTCCGTTAATGTTCTCGTAATAAGTTGGTCCGAAGCGGATCAGTAGTCCTTCTTTGAATTGTCGCCATGAAAGGACTCCATAAGTGTGTTCAAACCAGTCAAACCATTGTATGACATTCCCTTCAAGATGTATAGCTACAATTTCTACCATGGATGCATCCGCAGTTTTATGGTACCGAAAATATCACTCCGCACGCGAGATCCAACCAATTGGGTCTCCTTCTTCCCATCTAGGGAAGTCCACTCTCATGCGCGAATAGTTGGGGTCGATCATAGAGCCTCTTCTCTCTTGGAAGTCATCTCTTTAGGCATGATGTGATTGGTTAGAGCTCTCTCCTTGATGTGATTTCTTCGGGCTTGGTGGTCGGCCCAAACTAAATTCGATAAGGAGAGTCCGAATCTTATCCTCTATTCGTGCCTCAAAGGCTTCAAATTTAGCATTGATTGCCTCCTCAGATGCCATAGTATATGACTCCAAATCTGTGATGTTAAGATCTCTCTTTTGTTGACAGGTTAAAGGCATGTATAGGTTTGATAGAAATTAGTGAAAGTTTGCTGTAGAATTGTGTTGTCTTGCAAGAGCAGAATTATTATCGAAGAAACAGTGGTTTCTAGACGAAATCTCCACAAAAAAATTTGAATGATTTGAGGAGGGAATTGACAGCAATATCTCAGTTTATATGACAGCAAGGATGTCCAATTTATTCAAGAAAATTTCGGCAGTAACAGCAAGAAAATTGGTGTAAGTTGCGATAGCAGAATTCTTGTCGAAAAATTTCAGCAACTTACGATGAAAATTTGCAGTAATAGAGGAACGGATTTTTTTTTTTTTTTGATTTTCAGATAGGGATAACTAAATTACGGCAGCAGTAAGGTAGGAAACCAGAACCTATTGCAATTCACGGGGAGATCAAAGGATGATCTGCGGTGGTAGAGATGATGGCAGAATTCGACGATGATCTTTTAAGCAATTATGGGAATTGCTTTGGATAGCTGTGGAGGGTTGATAGATGGCTATGGAAGGGCAGCGAGATGCCAAGAGCGTTGCTTTGATACCAGGTGATAGAACCCTTGCAGATTCTAAACTTGGGGTCGATCTCTTTAGGGGATCGGCCTCCTTGGAACTCTATAGGGGTTCCTCCCTCCAAGTTGCTGCTCAAAGGCTACAGAAAAGATTCATCTATTGCTTAAGAAAAGAGAAGGAATACATGGCTATTTATAGGGCTTCTAAACCCTAACTCCTAATAGGACTCATACTCAAGACTCCTATTCCCTTACAACTCCTAATTCTCCTCTAAGAAAAAACCTCCTACATGAATGTCCCTCTCAATTAGGACTCTCCTAGCTAGAGTCCTAACAGAATGTCCCTCTCAATTAGGACTCTCCTAGCTAGAGTCCTAACAGAGTGCTAACAGAATGTCCGTTGATCTTTTTAGGGGATCGGCCTCCTTGGAACTCTATAGGGGTTCCTCCCTCCAAGTTGCTACTCAAAGACTGCCGAAAAGATTCATCTATTGCTTAAGAAAAGAGAAGGAATACATGGCTATTTATAGGGCTTCTAAACCCTAACTCATAATAGGACTCCTACTCATGACTCCTATTCCCTTACAACTCCTAATTCTTCTCTAAGAAAAAACCTCCTACATGAATGTCCCTCTCAATTAGGACTCTCCTAGCTAGAGTCCCAACAGAATGTCCCTCTCAATTAGGACTCTCCTAACTAGAGTCCTAACAGAGTCCTAACAGAGTGTCCCTCTCAATTAGAACTCTCCTAGCTATCCTAACACTTTCCCTATCACTTTGCTCCATTATTGTTGATGAATAAATAACAAGAGTAGATACAAATGAGGAAGAAGATGAGCCAAAATCCATAGGAGTATTAGATGACAAAATAATCTTAACCACAGGTTTTGAACATGTATCACTTTCATTATTATTATTGATATTTAAAAAAAATTATTTGTGAAAGATAATAATAAAAAAATCATTAAACACAATGAGATACCACATATCATGTGTTTATGGATCTATACATTTTCAATATTTCTTTCTTTCATCATACTCAATAAAGATGCATTTCTTAGCCTTAGTATCAAGCTTGTTTCTCTTTGTGTCTGGCATATGAGCATAGCACGAGTAACCAAATATTTTGAAATGTTTAACGTTTGGTTTTTCACCAATCTCATATGGAGACTTCAGATTGATTGGACTAAGAGGAGTTCAATTAATAATATAAGTTATATATATCATACCGTCTGCCCATAAGGTTTTGGGTAAATTCTTTGCATGAAGCTAACATTTAGTAGTCTTCATGGGATGTTGAACCTTTTTTTCAACCATATCATTTTGTTGTAATATATTTGTATGCATAAATTCCCTTTGGATGTTGTAAAAAGAAAAGAATCTATCAGAAGTGAACTCTCTGTCATTATCAATGCATAATCTTTTAATTTTTCTTTTAAAAGCACTTTCAATTATTAACTTGAACTCATGAAATTTTAAAAAAACTTCTAATTTTTTCTTCACAAAATAAACCTAAGTGAACCTTATAGAATCATCAATAAAGAAAAACATATAACGAGAACTTGAATAAGATGGTGTTTGAGTAGGGCTCATTAGATCACTATAAATAAGCTCCAAGGGAAATTTACATCGTGAAAGTGATATATTAAAAGGTTGCCTATGTGATTTACCATATTGACACCCTTTACAAACTGCATTACTGCTAGAAGTAGTAAGATTGAAAAGACTATTCACTAAACTTTTCTATATCATAACCTTCAATTTAAGAAAATTTATATGACCAAGTCTAGCATATGCCCATTCGTACACATCTTATCAACATAAGAGGTTGATACTAACAAAGTATATAAATCTTTGACCTTTGTACATATGTATTACATATGTATTTAATTTTTTTATATTGCAAAGAAACCTAACTTCATTAGGATAAAAAAAAAATATAATTTGCAACATCAATTATATTTGCAATAGAGAAGAGATTTTTCTTTATACCTAGAATATGGTACAACTCTTCAATGTAATAGGATCATTGTCTTTGTTGGGAAACCTGGGGCAATATTACATGCATAGCGAAATAATGAAAAAAAAATAAAATTCTAGATTTCTTAAAGAATAGGTTCCATCGTCATGCGAAGATTGGTACGCAAAAATCGTAAAACCGAAAAACTATGCATATATGAAAAATGTGTTACCTAGGGAGATCATATATCCCTAAAATCCTACAGATCTATGAGAGAAGATGAAGGAGGTCAGTCAACTATCCTCCTCTCTAGTGATGATCTACATGGTAGGGGCTGCGAAAATGCTCCTTAAATCACTGTACAATCCTTGCTTTCACGCAACCACACAATCAAGAAGGGGTTGACCCTTCTTGTTGTCCACACACCCTAAACAAGAGCTGTCGACTGAGGAGTTGAGGGAGAGAGGAGTATAAGATGTGGCAACCAAAAAGGGTTTAGCCTATCATTCTTTGGTTCCCTCATATTTATAGAGGCTCCCGTATCAACTTAATCCTAATAGATTATGCCCTATTAGGTACTGAATCTCCATCCAACTACCTAAGCCTCTTAGTGTAACATCCCCCATTTTTTTTAAAATTTAGTAAAAGGTTTGTTTGTAAAAAATAAGGATTATTTAATAATTATTTTATATTAAATGATATTATATTAAAAGTTTATGGCTAGGGACCTAAGAGTAAATATTAGAAGTTTGATATAATTTATGAAAGATTCAGATTTAAGTTTATATATATATATATATATATATATATATAGTGGACATGTGTCACTAGCTAACCTAAGGTTGGTGCCACTTATCTTTGCTCTAAAGATGACACCTAGCCCCTTTCATGCATGCATGACACCTTGCAACTTTTGCATTAGCAAAAACCCAAATAATTAGATGAAAGCTTAAAGAAAACAAACCTGAAGAGTTGCAGCCAACGTGAGTTTGAGAAGAGAAGGGAAGAAGAAGAAGAAGAAGAAGAAGAAGAAGAAGAAGAAGAAGAAGAAGAAGAAGAAGAAGAGCTTGAGGTTTTTCATCAAATTTTCCACATTTGGGATTCAAATAATTTTAAGGCAAGTGTTCTAACCCCATCCCACAGTAACCTTAATCTTTGTTTCCATTTTTATTCTGCAAAATTTAAAAGATTTCAACTGAGAACCAGACCTTCTTTCGTTTTGATATAAAGCTATGAATCTCTAATTTTTCGGTAATCTGACCTCTATGCAATGTTTCGGTCATAACATTTTGTAATAAACTCTGATTTAGACAAGACCTGTTCCATTTGAAAGTAGACAAAAAAATATTTATTTTGATACTAATATCGAATGATTTGGAGTTTAAATGCTTACTAAGACTTCTGTTTAAATTAACCCTACAGATTCTACAAAATAGGGACTAAAATTTCTAACCTCTTGTTGCTTAACTACTTATAACTTTCTGTTGTGAACTCATTTTCATACAAAGTATGATTTATTTGAAGCTAGACTCAAAATACTTTCTGTGTATACCTGATTTTAAATTTTTTGAATACAATTGCTAACTGAAACATCTGCTTTCATCGACCCTATGGATTCAGTAAAATAAAGCAAATATGTTCAGACTTTTAGCTATGAAATTATCTGTAACTCCCTATTGTAAATTTCAATTCTTGTTAAACTTCATTTGCCTAAAACTAGATTGACAAAGCTTTCTAATGACACCTATTTTGTATAAATTGGAGCATAATTGGTAATCCAAATAGTTCATACAATGTTCCTATCAAATTCTGCCAGAATCGAGCTTTAGTCGATTTCGGCTTTCCTTGTTTATTCTCTTTGGAAATCGATTTCGACAAAAACTCTTACTTCAGTTTAGCTTTACATTATTACCTTAAATTCCTGTATACTTTTGTCCTCTATTTTTTTGTACATCTGCAGCTATCATCTAAAGATTATGTTTGCATCGTAATGGTTCGGCACATGCATCCCATTGTAACGCATTTGCTTTCGATATATGCCTCTTCTAGTTTTATTTCTTTGGACATTGAATTTATCTAACTTTCTTATTTCAATTGAGCTATATATGATTTCTTGAAAATCCTTGTATGCTCTTGCTTTTGTTTTCTTTCAAATCGGAATACATTTATGAAAGATTATGTTTGTATCGTATTTGCCAGTCATAGGTGCCCAGCAAGCCAATCACGTGAGTGATGGCACGTGTGACTTGATACAGAATCTTTTTGCTTATTATATTTTGGCGTATATCACTTTATAACTATTGCATAAATGCATATATATATTGTGATGTCCTTGGATTTGTGCAATGAGAATCGGATCGTGATGAGATCACGATAATGAGATCGATTCACCTTTAAACACATATCCTAAATAATCCCGGTCATAGGTTACTCGAGAGGGACATCGTGATAACCAGATAGACTGGTGTGCTGTATACCCATCCATATGATGGATGCAGCTGGTCTCATAGCTGCTCGTGTAGGGACACTAGGGATACAGTACAGGTGCTCATTGGAGAATGAGTTCACTGATTGATCCGCTTACGGAATGCTGGATGGTTGATGATGCCTTATTGTCAGACAGCGATTCCGTAGTCCTAGTGGTGTATCTGGTCCTTAGACTTGAGACACCAAGGATGTCCTGTATGAGTGCTCCACTCTTTGATACCAGACTTATAGGTTTGGCTGTCCCAGATCTAGTAGAGTTGGTCATTGGGAGTGGTAGTCGACCTTACGAGGGCTATTGAGTGTCGATAGAGGATCATCCACTCTCGGCGTCATGAGAGGAATATCCTATGTGTTCTTGCTCAGACAAATCCCTGGCCAGGGTCATTCGGGTTGAGAGAGAAAGAGTTCTCCGGGAGAATCCGATTAGAGCGAGACTTGACTAGAAACCGTATGGGTCTGACTGCACCATGCTCGATATACGGTCTCTGGGAAATTAGATGGATGAGGGACTATAAGTACATGGTAACCGAGGACAGACAGGTCCAATGGATTGGATTCCCCTGTATCGTCTGGGGACTACGGTGTAGTGGCCTAGTACGTCCGTAGTCGATGAGTCGAGTGAATTATTACAGAGATAATAATTCACTAAGTTAAAAGGAGTTCTGACAGGTATGACTCACGGCCAGCTCGATATTGGGCCTAGAGGGTCACACACATATGGTAGGCATTGCGATGAGTAGAGGTTCGAATATGAGATATCCGACGGAGCCCTTGTCTTATTGGATGCAGATCCAATACCCACTAGGGAAGGACCCATTAGGGTTTGACACGGGATCTCTAAAAATAGGAGGGATTCACAGCCTCATAGGCTAGAGTCTTTGCTTGCCTTTCCTATTCTCCTCTCCCTCTCCACCTCAGAGTAGGCCTGGAGTTTTGAGGAGCGTCGTCGCAACCCTGCTGTGTGGATCACCGCTAGAGAGGAGGACCCTTGACCTCCTTCACCCTCTCCTAAGGATCTGCAAGGAAACAGGGATATACGATCTCCCTAGGTAACACAATCTCTATACGCAGTTTTGTGTTTTGCGAATTTTTTGCGCACCAATCTTCGTACGACGACGAACATCTTTTTAGGAATCGGGGATTTTTGTTTTCTTGTTCTTCCGCTGCGCATATGATGTCGCCCCCCATGATTTCCCAACAATGGTATCAGAGCCAGGTTGTTCGTGCGAATGATTGGTTTTGAACTGCGTGTATTGTGTTTAGGAAGAATTTTGACGTCAAAATCGTTAACGCAAAAGCGAGAAAGGGCAGCAACAGTTGCTGCCCTCAATCTGCGTGCGTGCAGCGCAGCTGAAGGCGGGTACCGTAGGGGCTGCGTCTGCAGTAGTCGGCCGGCGGCCTGCTTGCAGCAGGCTTCTGCCGGCGGGGCTAGCAACCCACGGGCAGAGGCGCCGTAGGGCAATGGCGCCTGCCGCCGAAAGGAAGCGGCGCCTACCGCCGCAGGGCAGCGACGCGCGACGCCTGCCGCCGCAGGGCAGCGACGCGCGACGCCTGCCTCCGCAGGGCAGCGACGCGCGACGCCTATCGCCGCAGCTCCTACGGGCGAATCCCCCCCCCTAGGGGCGGCCACCAAGCGGGACAGCATCGCCTGCGGAGGCAGCGACGCCCGAAGGGGGAGCCCACCTACAGCGACAGCGCCGCCAGCGAGTGTGCCGCCTGCAGGCGAGGGCAGCGCCCTCGCCCCGCCGCACAGGCCGCCGCCGGTAGGGTGGCGGCGACGGCAGCAGCGAAAAGGGGAAAGGGTATTAGGGTTTTATGGGCAAAAGATGGTTTTGCCCCTCGGAATTTGAGAAATTTCAGTTTCTGTCTTTTGTCCAAATTATGAAAATACCCTTAGGAATTGAGAAATTCCCTACATGTCCCTGATTTCAGAAAAATATTAATTAATTAAAAGGTTTAGTTGATTATTATTTTTATTATTATCTAGTAGTCCTACATGATGATGATTATTTATACATGTGATGTATGATGTGTGGACGGATGATCATGGACCGTGTGATGTGTGTACTTGTGATTATTTTTATTGAGGTCTGCGAACCTCCATTATATTTCTCGTTTATTGTCGGGCCTGCGTACCTATGATTAAGTTGTAATCACATGAGGAGGCGCAGCGGGAGCGTGGATGCGATAGCGGGACCCACGAGACGGACGATCGTGATGCATGGAGATGCATCAAGATGTCGACGGAACCGACGAGGATGAGATGGACGATCACAGGGCATGGAGATGCACCGTTGCACACATAGATCTTGATGTGAGTGATTAGGCCTACTGGCTCGGGCCTAATCATATTAGGTTGTGGTCCATGATCATCTGATGTGATTGCTTATACACATACTAGATATGTATATATATTTGCATGCGATGTAGATATATATTAAATATGTATATGTGTGACATGTCATATTAGGAGACCAAATTATAGAAACATCTCTCGATAATATTAAGTCGGTAAACGTGAGGCAATTAGATTGACCCACGTGGCCTTCCATCGTTATGAGTAGGAACCGATTCCCGGTGTAGGTTGAGTTGGTCGAGTCCCTCGAGACTCACCTATATCGCGATTCGCTATCTTGCTTACGACATAGAGATGTCACTGGTGACCTGAGGGCATGGTATGCTTGGTCGAGTCCCTCGAGGGTATATCATCAAATCAGACTCATCTTGTAACGAAGGTGTTGACTTAACCGAGCATCATGGTTGGTCGAGTCCCTCGAGGCCATGGTGATTCGGAGGTCGAACAGGACGGGAATCACAAGGAGTTGTGATCGGTAAGAGTTGCCTACCTTTTAGGCTTAGTGTGATTGGTCGAGTCTCTCGAGGTTACACTAAGACGCTGATTGGATCCTGATCCCCACTAGAAGTCTGCCGGAGACTTCCGTTTCACGTGCTGAGGGTGTCGCGTGACTCGTTAGTAAAATAGTGGGAGCATATTAAGATAGAAGTCCATATCTTGATAGTTTATTTCTTGCAAAATCTGCATGTTATTCATTTCTGCTACATCTTTATTTTCAGAAAATGTCGCTTTCAAATCCCTTACGTGGCATACTTGATGTCAACCACCTCACTGGTCCAAACTATACGGATTGGCTCCGTAACTTGAGAATTGTTCTCACAGCGGAGAAAATCGTGTACGTCCTTGATATAGTGATGCCTACGCCCGAAGAAGGGGCAAGCGAGGATGAGATCGCTCGCTACGTGAAGTACATTGATGACTCCACTCTTGCTCAGTGCTATATGTTGGGCTCTATGACTCCAGAGTTACAGAGACAACATGAAAAGATGGATGCTAGATCCATTCTCCTACATGTCCTCAAATTGTTTGAGGAATAGGGAAGGACTCAACGATATGAGATATCCAAGAGCCTTTTCCGCGCTAGGATGACTGAGGGGACACCGGTTCAGAACCATGTCCTAAAGATGATTGAGTGGATAGAGAAACTCACAGGTCTAGGAATGGTCCTAGAGGATAACTTGTGTGTGGACATTGTGCTTCAGTCCCTACCAGATTCCTTTTCACAGTTCATAATTAATTTTAATATGAACAAGCTTGAGGTGACTCTCCCAGAGCTCCTCAATATGTTGAGGGAGGCAGAGAGTACTATTAAGAAAGAGAAGCCAGTTCTCTACACTAGTGAGACCAGAAAGAAAAGGAAAGCAGAAAGGTCCCTTAAGAAGGGAAAGGGCAAGGGCAAACAAGGTAAAGCAAAGGTTGCTAAGAAAGACCCAGCAAAGGACAAAGGCCAGTGCTTCCACTGTGGTAAAGATGGGCATTGGAAGAGAAACTGCAAAGAGTACCTTGCAGAAAGGGCGAAACAAAAGCTTGATGAAGCTTCAGGTACATTCATGATCAGTCTCCATTTGTCAGACTCTTATGATAACATATGGGTATTGGATACCGGTAGTGCTTATCATATATGCAATTCGTTACAAGTTCTGGCAAGGCCTAGGAGACTAGAGAGAGGCGAGATGGATCTCAAGATGGGTAATAGAGCAAAAGTTGTTGTATTAGCTGTTGGCGAGGTCGCCCTACATCTGCCTAGTGGAGCTTTTATTGCATTAGATGCATGTTATTTTGTTCCTTCTATTATCAAAAACATTATCTCCATTTCATGTTTAACAGTTAGTGGATATAAATTTGTTTTTGAGAACAATGGTTGTTCGATATTATTAGATGATAAGATCATCACGAAAGGAACATTGCATAATGGTTTATTTATGTTAGACACCACTCCACATATCATGAATGTAAATGTGTCCAAAAGGAAACGAGATGAGTTGAACAGTGCATACCTGTGGCATTGTAGGCCAGGTCACATCCATGAAAGAAGGATTCAAAAGTTGCTAAATGATGGATATCTAGATCCATTCGACTATATGTCTTATGCAACTTGTGAGCCTTGCATTCGTGGAAAATTGACCAACTCTCCATGTAGTGGAACTGGAGAGAGAGCCACTGAGTTGTTGGAACTCATACATAGTGATGTATGTGGACTCATGTCAACTCATGCCATTGGAGGTTACTCCTACTTCATTACATTTACTGATGATTTCTCAAGGTATGGATATGTGTACTTAATGAAGTACAAGTCCGAGGCCTTTGAGAAATTCAGAGAGTATAAGAATGAGGTGGAGAACTAGACTGGAAAGAGTATCAAAACTCTTCGATCAGATCGAGGAGGTGAGTACTTAAGTACAGAGTTTACTCAGTTCCTCAAGGACCATGGGATATTATCCCAATGGACACATCCTTACACACCTTAGCTCAATGGTGTCTCTGAAAGGAGAAATCGTACTTTATTAGATATGGTACGGTCCATTATGAGTTTCGCTGACCTACCCATCTCATTCTGGGGATATGCCTTAGAAACCGCAGCTTACCTTTTGAATAGAGTTCCAACTAAGTCGGTAGTGTATACACCATATGAGATATGGAAAGGGAAGAAGCCTGATCTTAAGGTTGTTAAGATTTGGGGCTGCCCAGCCCACGTTAAAAGACACAACCCCGATAAGTTAGAATCAAGGACAGAGCGATGCATATTTGTGGGGTACCCCAAGGAAACTTGTGGGTATTACTTCTATCATCCCGAGGACCAAAAGGTCTTTGTAGCTTATAGAGTAGTGTTCCTTGAGAAGGAACACATTCTTGGCGGAGACAGTGGGAGAATGATAGAGTTGAGTGAAGTTAGAGAACCAAGCTCAAGCACCACTCTACAGCCTGAGTCTGTTCAGGTACCTAATACACAAGTTTCAACTTTACGCAGGTCTGATAGAGTATCTCATCCTCCTGAGAGATATGTGGGACATATTAGAGGAGAGGATGCTGAGGATATTGATCCTTAGACCTACGAGGAGGCTATTATGAGTATAGACTCCGGGAAGTGGCAAGAAGCCATAAATTCTGAGATGGATTCTATGTACTCCAATAAGGTATGGAACCTAGTTGATGCGCCCGAAGGTATTGTACCCATCGGTTGCAAATGGATCTTTAAGAAAAAGATCGGAGTAGATGGAAAGGTAGAGACCTATAAAGCAAGGCTAGTGGCTAAAGGGTATCGTCAAAGGCAAGGTGTTGACTACGATGAAACCTTCTCACCCGTAACAATGCTAAAATCCATCAGAATTCTATTGGCTATTGCAGCACACTATGATTATGAGATCTGGCAGATGGATGTGAAAACCGCATTCCTCAATGGGAACCTTGAGGAAGAGGTGTATATGATGCAACCTGAGGGATTCATGTCCAAGAACTGCCCAGATAAGGTGTGTAGGTTACTTAAATCCATTTATAGACTAAAGCAAGCTTCCCGAAGTTGGAACATAAGATTTGATGAGTCAATCAGATCTTATGACTTCGTTAAGAACGAAGATGAGCCTTGTGTATACAGGAAGGTAAGTGGGAGCGCTATCACCTTTTTGGTGTTATATGTGGATAACATCCTCATCATTGGGAATGACGTAGGAATGCTATCCACAGTAAAGACTTGGTTATCTAGACACTTCTCTATAAAGGACTTAGGGGAAGCATCTTATATCTTGAGGATTAGAATCTATAGAGATAGATCCAAGAGGATGCTTGGCTTGTCCCAATCTAGGTACATAGAAACCATTGTCAAAAGGTTTGGCATTGAAAATTCTAAGAAAGGGCGAACATGGATATGATACCTTATGCCTCAGCAATATGGTATATCATGTATGCCATGCTATGTACTAGGCCTGATATAGCGCATGCTCTGAGTGTCACGAGCAGGTATCAGGCGGATCCAGGCTTGGAGCACTGGAAAGCAGTAAAGTGTATCCTTAAGTACTTGAGAAGGACTAAGGATCTTTTACTAGTATATGGAGGTAATAGCCTTAAGGTTGAAGCCTACACTGACTCAAGTTTTCAGTCTGATGTCGATGATAGCAAGTCGAATTCAGGGTATGTGTACACCTTGAATGGAGGAGTAGTGTGCTGGAAGAGTTCCAAGCAAGATACCACTGCTGACTCGACCATAGAGGCGGAGTACATTGCTACATCAGATGTAGCAAAAGAGGGAGTCTGGGTGAAGATGTTCATCACAGATTTGGGAGTCGTTCCGAATAACGAGAAGTTGACTTCCTTATATTGCGACAATTATGGGGCGATTACTCAAATAAGGGAACCCGGGTCTCATCAGAAGTGTTCTGAGGAGGTTCCAACTTATCAGGGAGATCGTAACCCGAGGAGATGTAGCAGTGGAAAGAGTTCCATCCGAAGATAACATTGCAGATCCACTAACAAAGCTGTTGTCTCATTTTGTCTTTGAGCGTCACAGGGGTCTGATGGGGATCAGACACATAGGTGATTGGCTTTAGGTCAAGTGGGAGATTACTAGTCATAGGTGCCCAGCAAGCCAATCACGTGAGTGATGGCACGTGTGACTTGATACAGAATCTTTTTGCTTATTATATTTTGGTGCATATCACTTTATAACTATTGCATAAATGCATATATATATTGTGATGTCCTTGGATTTGTGCAATGGGAATCGGATCGTGATGAGATCACGATAATGAGATCGATTCACCTTTAAACACATATCCTAAATAATCCCGGTCATAGGTTACTCGAGAGGGACATCGTGATAACCGGATAGACTGGTGTGCTGTATACTCGTCCATATGATGGATGCAACTGGTCTCATAGTTGCTCATGTAGGGACACTAGGGATACAGTACAGGTGCTCATTGGAGAATGAGTTCACTGATTGATCCGCTTACGGAATGTTGGATGGTTGATGATGCCTTATTGTCAGACAGCGATTCCGTAGTCCTAGTGGTGTATCTGGTCCTTAGACTTGAGACACCAAGGATGTCCTGTATGAGTGCTCCACTCTTTGATACCAGACTTATAGGTTTGGCTGTCCCAGATCTAGTACAGCTGGTAATTGGGAGTGGTAGTCGACCTTACGAGGGCTATTGAGTGTCGAGAGAGGATCATCCACTCTCGGCATCATGAGAGGAATATCCCATGTGTTCTTGCTTAGACAAATCCCTAGCCAGGGTCATTCGGGTTGAGAGAGAAAGAGTTCTCTGGAAGAATCCGATTAGAGCGAGACTTGACTAGAAACCATATGGGTCTGACAGCACCATGCTCTATATACGGTCTCTGGGATATTAGATGGATGAGGGACTATAGGTACATGGTAACCGAGGACAAACAGGTCCAATGGATTGGATTCCCCTGTATCGTCTGGGGACTACGGTGTAGTGGCCTAGTACGTCCGTAGTCGATGAGTCGAGTGAATTATTACAGAGATAATAATTCACTGAGTTAGAAGGAGTTCTGATAGGTATGACTCACGGCCAGCTCGATATTGGGCCTAGAGGGTCACACACATATGGTAGGCATTGCGATGAGTAGAGGTTCGGATATGAGATATCCGACGGAGCCCTTGTCTTATTGGATGCAGATCCAATACCCACTAGGGAAGGACCCATTAGGGTTTGACACGGGATCTCTATAAATAGGAGGGATTCACAACCTCATATGCTAGAGTCTTTGCTTGCCTTTCCTATTCTCCTCTCCCTCTCTACCTCAGAGTAGGCCTGGAGTTTTGAGGAGCGTCGTCGCAACCCTCCTGTGTGGATCACCGCTAGAGAGGAGGACGCTTGACCTCCTTCACCCTCTCCTAAGGATCTGCAAGGAAACAGGGATATACGATCTCCCTAGGTAACACAATCTCTATACGCAGTTTTGTGTTTTGCGGATTTTTTGCGCACCAATCTTCGCACGACGACGAACATCTTTTTGGGAATCGGGGATTTTTGTTTTCTTGTTCTTCCACTGCGCATATGATGTCACCCCCCATGATTTCCCAACAGTATTGACTCGAAAGGCATATGTACATTTTGTTGTTCCGCATGTGCTTCCGATATGTCCCAATTCATTATTCATAATACCCTTTTGTACTCTGGTGTTTGTGGGATTATTTGGACCTTTGCCAGAAATGGTAAAGGGTATGTGCTTAGAGCCCGCGATGCTCTAGATTATGTTTGGTGGTCATTCAGAAATGGATGGACCATATTATGTTTGGAATCCCACTTCACCTTCTATTTGTTTGATATGAAATTCAGAGCCAACCTAGCACTTGGGTAGGGTGAGAGGGCTCGAGTAGGAAAGGGCTACCCGTGGATGGAGTCGAGAACTCATCATGGCGTGGAGCCACCACTAAGTTAAACCTCACATGCACTATACTAGAGTACGACGTTTGAGCTTCTATTTCGTATTTGTTCCTTGATATGTTCTGAAATGCTTCTTATGCTTCCGAAATATTTCCATATGCCATTGATACGTTCTGAAGCATTTCATTCACCATTGATATGTTCCGAACTATTTCATATGCCATTGATATCCAAATTGCTTGTTACATCTTTGTTATGCTTTGAAATTACCATATGTCATCGGTATGCTCCTTATGTCAATGATATGCTCCAATTATCTTTCCTCGATTATATGAACAAAACGTGCTTCGAACGAAATGACATCGTAATTCTATATTCATGATATCCAAAATGCTCCTTACGTCTTTGTTATGCCTTGAAATTACCATATGTCATCGATATGCTCCAATTATCTTTCCTCGATTTTATGAACAAAACGTGCTTCGAACGAAATGACATCGTAATTTTGCATTCATGATATCCAAAATGCTCCTTATGTCTTTGTTATGCCTTAAAATTACCATATGTCATCGATATGCTTCTTATGCCAATGATATGTTCCAATTACCTTTTCTCGATTGTATGAACAAAACGTGTTTCGAACGATATGACATTGTAATTCTGCATTCAAACAAAACATGCTACTTTTTCATCTTGTATCTCAGCTTTGTATTTTGATACCTTATTTGTTTGAAATCAGTCCTCTTTGCCATGGATATGTTAGTCACTTGCTGAGCTTTATATGCTCACCCCGTTGATATATAAATTTTTCAGGATAGCTTATCGCTCACTAAAATGTGTAAATTGGGTTGAGGAAGTGGAAGGCTAGAAGATTTTGAGGCAAATATTTCATACTTGATAGGTTGATGTTGTATAAGTTCTTTTTGTATGTAATGAAAATCAATGACAAATCTAAATTGATGTATCTTGTAAATATTTGAAAAGTACCTCTTACGTCAGGATTTTGGAAATGTTAAGTTTAAACTGTGTACTGATATAAACATATAGTACATGTTGGTTTTGTGATTGCATTAATTACCGCGCTTATGGATTTATGATATAGTGATGGTTTAGTTAAGTTGCTTTTAGATTTTAAGAATCATCTAGTGACATGATGTATGATTATAAACTGCACAGGTTTTGTGAATTATGGATTATAGAGGTGAATGACTTGAATGTTTTTCTTAGTGACCTCAAATGTGTGATTGGATCTTGAATTGTTTGTTGAATTAAATATTATCAATCTTGAATTAGGTTCACACCTCCTAAATGATAATTAAATTCGGGGGGCGTGACACTTAGATTAGTAGATTTTCACCCAATAATCTTTTATTGGCTCTTATTGAATCTTATCCAAAAGATCCAATAATTCAAGAGCTTATTGGATATCCAATAAGATAGAGACTCGAGCGAATATCTCATATTGGAATATTTACTCATCGTAACACCTACCATATGTGTGTTCTGATAGATATTGAGCTGGCCGTCAGTCATACCTATCAGAACTCCTTCTCACTCAATGAATATTATCTCCATAATAATTCACTTGACTCATCGACTACGAATGTACCAGGCCACTGCATTGTTGTCCCTAGATGATATAAGGAAATCTAATCCATTGGACTTATCTATATTCAATTATCGTATATCTATAGTCTCTCATCCATCTAATATCCCAAAAATCATATATCGGGTATGGTGTTGTTAAGCCCATATGATTTCTACTCGAGTCTCGCTCTAATTGGATTCTTTCGGAGAATTCTTTCTCTCTCAATTCAAATGACCATAGCTAGGGATTTGCCTAAGTAAGAATATATAGGATATTCCTCTCATAACACCGAGAGTAGATGATTCTCTATCGATATTCAATAGCCCTTGTAAAGTTAATTGCCACTCTCGATGATCGACAATGCTAGAACTGAAACTTTCAGGCCTATAAGTCCAGTATCAAAAAGTGAAATATTCATATAAGACATCCTTGGTGTCTCAAGTCTAAGGACCAGATGTGAAATCTCGAATTTTGATGATGAAATTAATTGATGAATTTATGATCTAATCTACATTTTGAGTGACATAGGACTAATGTCGAAAAAAAAAGGTAAATCAATTAAAGTAGAAGGAATCAGACGTTGGGCTGAAGTGAAACATGTTAGAAGATTGGACGTCGAGATGGAGGATCAGTCGACGTATTAGCAGAAGGCTTCATGCCGTGAGTTCGGGCATCGAGCCAAAGGATTGTACATTATGCCAAGGAGATCGGAAGTTGCAAGAGTTAATGTGCCAATTGGGCAATACGCCGAAGGAGAGGACGATACGTTGAATGATCAAACGAAGCGTTGGATGAACCAATGATATGCCGGATAACATAGGATTCATACTTGTAATTGTGTGACTAGATCGAGTTAGTTTAGTCTAATTAAGTCGGTATTGGGGTGAAACAATATGATAGGACCCTAGTAGGGTTGGGTCCTAATCAACCAAGAAGCAACTAATAAAACCCTATAAGATTGTAATAAACCCCACCTAGCCGCCTCTATCCTATAAAGAAGAGTGGCTAGGGTTTATATTTGGGCCTTTGGGCTTCCTAACTACCACCCCCTTTTATTGGGCTGGTTGGTTAGGGTTGAGGGCAAAAGGGGTAACTCACTTAGGAAGCAGCCCCTAAGGCTAGGGTTTGGAGCCCTATATAAGCATGTAGCTTCCATTTCTTTGGGAATAAGATCTATCTACATTTACAGCCATTTGGCTGACTTCTAGGAGGGTGGAACCCCTATAGCATTCCAAGGAGTGATCTCCCTTAAAGATCAATCTACATAGAATTCCTTTGGGTTCTATTATCTGGTATCAGAGCTATGATCTTGCTGCTTTTGTTGCCATCCCTGCTGCTCATGTTGAATCTCAGATTTTGATGATGAAGTCAATTATAATTTGTTTGATCTAATCTATATGTTGAGAAAAGTGTGCAGGATTAACTATAATGGCAGTAAGACATAAAGTAGGTGTTGTACCAGAGTCAAGATCGAGATCTCATTGGGAGTTCGAGAGTTCGACGGAAGTCCAGACGTTTGTCGAAAGTTTTGCGGGAACTAACTAAAAAGTCCAGGAGCTTACCATAGAAGCTTGTCGGAACTCACCAAGAAGATCATTGTAAAGTCTAGGAGCTTGTCAGGAGTCTGCCGGAATATTGCCGAGAGTTCGTTGGATGTTCGTCAGAAGTACATCGGAAGCTCGTCGGAAGAGCAATTGACGCACCGGAATAAAAAGCACTGTAAATTATGTCTTAATTATCATAGTTAGAGCGTAAATTAAGTTAGGATTATGAGGTAATCCAACTAACTTAATTATGGGCTAATTGGGCCCTTAACAGGGTTGAATTGGGTCGAATTGAGCACCCAATTCAGCCCCTGAAAACATGGCCGGCGGTGGCACTGCCTAGAAGGTAGTGCCCTTGGTTTTCTGGGCAATGGTATTGCTTAGACTGGGCAGTGGTACCGCCGACAGCACTGCTACCAATGGTGGTACCACCTAGAGTCAAATCAGTAGTGGTAGTACCGCCTAGTAATTGCGATGGTACCGCCTAGTAACGGTGGTGGTACTACTAGTACCCTGGATTCCGGGGATGTGACACTTTTTGGCTCCAATTTTGAAACCATCGGGGCCTATAAAAATCCCCACCCTTTTCTGCATGAAAGGGCACAAAACCTATTGGCATAATCTTGAGTTCTTGAGTCTTAAAGTTTTGTAAAAATTAGAGTTCTCCTCCTTCATCTCTTAGCCTTGTAACCATCTAAGAAAGAGGAGTGAGACTTGTAAGGATTCATCTCCTAAACCCAAGAAAATAAGAAAGTACTATAAAGAGGTGTTTGGTCTTCACCTATTGAAGGAAGGCCTTTAGTGGATGCTAGTGACCTCATCGGAGGAGGAATCCGAAAGTGGATGTAGGTCATATTGACCAAATCACTCTAAAACTTGGTTTGCATTTACTCTGAGCAATTTACTTTTATAGCAAACTGCCTCTCCTCCTTACTGTGCTTTTACTACGCCTATATATGCTTTGAAGTAAACATCTTCTGAGATCGGCTTTAATTTTACGAAAGCTTTCAAGTTCAAATTCTCTCCGAAACGGATTGAATCGAAACCATTTTCGTCGGAATCAGTTTTAATCGAAACAAGCCTTTTGAAATCACGAAAGTTTTCCGCTGCACTAATTCACCCCCCCTCTTAGTGCCGCTCTTGATCCTAACAATTGGTATAGAACAAGATTTACTCTTATTTGGTTTTAAACCCAAGAGAGATAGCATTTGCTGACAACCTAGAGGGCCATTCAATTACACGTTCGCCCATGTTCAATGGGACGGATTACATATATTGGAAGACTAGAATGAGGATCTTCCTAATTTCAATGGATTTCAAACTATAGAATATTATAGAAAATGGCTTTCAAAAGTCTTCTCTTCCAATGAATGATTGGAATGAGTTAGAGAAGACTTTTGCTTTAAATGCAAAGGCTATGAATGCCTTGTTTTGTGCATTTTGTGCATTAGATAGAAACGAGTTTAATCGAGTATCGATTTGTGAAACAACTTTTGATATTTGGCACATACTTGAAGTGACTTATGAAGGCACTAGTAGAGTGAAGGAGTCAAAAATTAATCTTTTAGTGCATTCTTATGAGTTGTTTCAAATGAAACCGAGTGAGAACATTGGAGACATGTATACCCGATTTACGGATGTCGTCAATGGTCTAAAAGGACTTGGTAAAAGTTTCTCATATTTTAAGCTTGTTAATAAAATTTTAAGATCCCTGCTAAAGAGTTGGGACACTAAAACACAGCCATTCAAGAGGCCGAAGATCTAAATAATTTTCCTCTTGAGGAACTAATTGGGTCACTAATGACTTATAAAATGACATATAAAGCTCATGAAGAGCTTAAGGACACACTTCCAAAGAACAGGAAGGATATGACACTGAGAACATAAGAAGACCACTTAAAAGAAAACTTAAGTGATGAGAACTTTGATGATGATTTGACACTCTTAACAAGAAAGTTCGAAAGATTCATAAAAAGAAATAAATTTAAAAATGATACTAAAAATAAATTTGAACCTAAGAAAGAATAATTGATATGTTATGAATGCAAGAAGCCGGGACATTATAAGATGAATATCCCCTAGCCAAGAAGAGACAACCAAAGAAGATGGCTCTCAAAGCTACATGGGACGACTCAAGTGCTTCTAAAGAAGAGGAGCCAACCAACATTGAGCAAGTTGCTCATGTTGAATCTCGGATTTGGATGATGAAATCAATTGATGGGTTAATTGATCTAATCCATATTATTGAGTGTGTAGGATTAATAATGATAGCTTGAAGACATAAAGCAAGTCTACTGGAGTCAAGTTTAATGGGTGTTCGAGAGGCTATGAATGCCTTGTTTTGTGCATTAAATAGAAATGAGTTTAATCGAGTATCGATTTGTGAAATGACTTTTGATATTTGGCACATACTCGAAGTGACTTATGAAGGCACTAGTAGAGTGAAGGAGTCAAAAATTAATCTTTTAATGTATTCTTATGAGTGGTTTCGAATGAAACCGAGTGAGACCATTGGAGACATGTATACCCGATTTACGGGTGTCGTCAATGGTCTAAAAGGACTTGGTAAAAGTTTCTTAGATTTTGAGCTTGTTAATAAAATTTTAAGATCCCTTCCAAAGAGTTGGGACCCTAAAGTCACGACCATTCAAGAGGCCAAATATCTAAATAAGTTTCCTCTTGAGAAACTAATTGGTTTACTAATGACTTATAAAATGACATGTAAAGCTCTTGAAGAGCTTGAGGACACCCTTCCAAAGAACAGGAAGGATATGACATTGAGAACACAAGAAGACCACTTAAAAGAAAACTCACATGATGAGGACTTTGATGATGATTTGACACTCTTAATAAGAAAGTTCGAAAGATTCATAAAAAGAAATAAATTTAAAAATGATACTAAAAATAAATTTAAACCTAAGAAAGAATAAGTGATACGTTATGAATGCAAGAAGTCGGGAAATTATAAGATGAATATCCTCTAGCCAAGAAGAGACAACCAAAGAAGAAGGCTCTCAAAGCTACATGGGACGACTCAAGTGCTTCTGAAGAAGAGGAGCCAACCAACACTGAGCAAGTTGCTCATGTTGAATCTCAGATTTGGATGATGAAATTAATTGATGGGTTAATTGATCTAATCCATATTATTGAGTGTGCAGGATTAAGTACGATAGCTTGAAGACATAAAGTAAGTCTACCAGAGTCAAGTTTGATGGGTGTTCGAGAGTCCGTTGAAAGTATGAAGATTCGTTAGAAGTGCTGTCGGAACCAATTTAGAAGGAATCAGGGACTTGCCAAAGTTTTCGGAAGTCCGCCAAAGAGATCATTGGAGGTTCGTAGAGATCACCGAGAAGGTTCAGCTACTTGCCAAAGACTCGCTGAATTCGCCACAAGACCGGGAGCCTGCTGGGAGTCCACCGAAAGAAATCTGAGGGTGTATCGGAAGTCCGCCGGAAGTTCATCGGAAAGCTCGCTATAAGAAAACTCGACATTGCCAGTTAAAAACCTACTTAGGACTATGTCTTAATTTTATAGTTTGCATGTAATTAGGGTTAGGATTAAGAGTTAATCCTATAATCTGGTTAGGGGCCAATTAGGCCCGAATTTGGACTGGTTTGGGCCAAGTTTGGAGCCCAACCAATGATCTGAAAAGTCCAAGCGGTGGCACCGCTAGTACACTATTAGATTGGACGGTGGCACTGCCCAGCACCCGAGAGGTCCGACGGTGACACCGTCAGATTGGGTGGTGGCACAGCCAGTACACTGTTAGTGTCAAACACTAACAAGCGGTGGCACCGCCACTGACAAGCGGTGGCACCGCCGGCACCGGGAAACCCAAAAGCAATTCAAATTTGGAGCCCAAATTTGAATCATCTTGGGGCCTATAAATATCCCTTAATTCTTCGCAGAGAACATAACTTTTGAGAAGCAAGAGATTGAGATAAAAGCCTTAGTAAAGTCTTTAGTAAGTTTTGTTTTCAATAGCTTGAGTGTTCACCTCCCTCTTTCTTTTTGAAAATTTGTAAGAGTGTAAACCACTTGTAAAAGGTTGTAAGAGGAGTATTTGTCCTTTCCCTTCAAAGTGATTTGCTAGTGGAAGTTGGGAGCCTCTGTTAGGACTCTAGCTTGGAGAGTCCTAATTGAGAGGGACATTATGAAAACTGTTAGGACTCTAGCTAGGAGAGTCCTAATTGAGAGGGATATTCTGTTAGGACTCTAGCTAAGAGAGTCCTAATTGAGAGGGGCATTCATGTAGGAGGTGTTTTCTTAAAGAAGAATTAGGAGTTGTAAGGGAATAGGAGCCTTGACTAGGAGTTGGTTAGAAGTAAGAGTCTTAAATAGGAGTCCTATTAGGAGTTAGGGTTTAGAAGCCCTATAAATAGCCATGTATTCCTTCTCTTTTGATAAGCAATAGATGAATCTTTTCTGCAGCCTTTGAGTAGCAACTTGAGGGAGGAACCCCTATAGAGTTCCAAGGAGGCCGATCTCCTAAAGAGATCATCCCCAAGTTTAGAATCTATAAGGGTTCTAACACATGGTATCAGAGCAGCGTTCTTGGCATCTTACTGCCCTTCCATAGCCATCCATCAACCCTCCACAACCGCCTAAAGCAATTCCCACAATTGCTTAAAAGATCGTCGCCAAATTCCGCCGTCATCTCCACCACCACGGATCATCCTTTGATCTCCCGTGAATTGCAACAGGTTCTGGTTTCCTAACTTACTGCTGCTGCAATTTAGTTATCCTTATTCAAAAATCCAAAAAAACAAAACTGTTCCTATATTGCTGCATAAACCTTTTGTCACAAAGTTATCATCTCTACGACGAAAGACACATTGCAGAATTCCAACCGCATAGTACCATCTGTTTGATCTTGCTACTATGCTTTTTCTATCCAAATTTCTATGAAATTTTTATGACATCTTTGACACTTCCTAACAGAAGATTTACCTTTGGTTTTTTCAAAAAATTCTCAATATAAATCATTGATCTTTTACGTCAAATCTGCTATACTTGAAAATCTGCACTATAAAATTTCAGCCGCATAGCACTGATTTTTTGATCTTGATACTACATTGTTTCTATCCAAATCTCTACGAAATTTTTATGATAGCTTTGACACTTCCTAACAGTGGATTTTCCTTTGGTTTCATCAAAAAATTCTCAATATAAACCACTGATCTTTTACGTCCAATCTGTTATACCTAAAAATCTATGCTGCAGAAAATTTCAGCCGCATATTGTTGCCTTAACCCATCTATTTGTAATCTTTTTTGAATGAAATTTCTTATACACTTCATAGATCATCTTGGCTTCCATCTAAGATTGATCTATTAAGAAATTCATCTCTAAAAATGATTTTATATTGCTGCAAATTTTCGTCGTAACCCGCTGAAATTTTTCGACGAGAATTCTGCAATTACAACTTGCACCAATTTCCTTGCTGTTATACTGCCGAAATTTTCTTGATTAAATTAGATATCCTTGCTGTAATATAAACTGTGATTTTGCTATCAATTCTCTCCTCAATTCTCTTAAGTTTTTGGTGGAAATTACGTCGAGAAACCGTTGTTTCTTCGACGATAATTCTACTCTTACAAGACAGCACATACTTGCTGCAAATTCTACGGATTTCTATCAAACCTTTGCTACCATCTACCATAGATCCAAAACTTTCATCCACAACCCTAAAACTCTGCCAAACCACACCCTCAAACTGTACCCAAAACAGCCACAAAACAAGCCTAAACCGCAGCCTACATCTACCAATCCACCAACCCTTTCAACCATCACTTCTCTCAACCTATACATGCCTTTAACCCAACAACAAAAGAGAGATTTGGGGGCATATACTATGGCATATAAGGAGGCAATCAATGCTAAATTTGAAGCCTTGGAGGTGCGAATGGAGGATAAGATTCGGATGCTCTTTACCGAACTCAGATTGGGCCGACCACTAAGCCCGAAGAAATCAAATCAAGGAGAGAGCTTTGCCCAATCACACCAAGCCCAAATAGATGACTTCCAAGGGAGGGGAGGCTATATGACTGACCCCAACTATCCATGCATGAGAGTGAACTTCCCTAGATGGGAAGAAGGAGACCCGATTGGTTGGATCTCGCGCGCGGAGCGATATTTTCGGTACCACAAAACCGCGGATGTATCTATGGTGAAAATTGCAGCTATACATCTTGAAGGGGATGCTATACAGTGGTTTGACTGGTTTGAACATACTTATGGAGTCCTTTCATGGTGACAATTCAAAGAAGGACTGCTGATTCGCTTCAGACCAACCGATTACGAGAATATTGACGAGCAACTAGCAAAGATCCGACAAACCTCCACCATTCTGGAGTACCAAACCAGGTTTGAAAGGTTATCTAATCAAACTCATGATTGGTCTCAAAAATAGCTATTGAGGACCTTCATTGAGGGCTTGAAGCCGGAGATCCGAGGAGAAGTTAAAGCGCGACAACCGTATACACTTATGGCAGCCATCTCTTTCGCACGACATCAAGAGGAGCAATTGAACCATGAAGCTCGGAGGACTAGGGTCACTCCTCAACCAGTAATATTGAAGCCCTCAGCCCACCCTACTATCGACCAAGTCCCTATACCAAAGAGGTCAACAAGAGAAGAGCTTCGGGAGCGATATGCGAAGGGGTTATGTTGGCATTGTGACGAGCCGTGGAGCCATGAGCATCGCTGTAGTAAAGGGAGACTTCTTATGATTGAACCAATAGAAGAAGAGGTCATTGAACATCTAGAAGAGAGCCTTGAACATGAAGAAGAAGATGCAGAAGAAGACCCACAACCGACTGAAGTTACGGTACATGCACTAGCCGGCTACTCAAACCCGCAAACGATGAAAGTTGGAGGCCTTCTCAAACAACAACCGATCACTGTTCTCGTCGACACGGGCAGTTCTAATAACTTTCTAAATAGTAAGGTTACTATTCAGATGGCCTTACCTATTGAGAATTGCAGCAGGTTTAACGTTAAGGTCGTCGACGGACGGATTTTGAATTGTGATCGTAGGCGCCCGTAGGAGAAACTATTGCTGCAGGACCAAGAGATAATTGCAGATTTCTTCCTTCTCCCTCTTGATGATCATGAGGCCATGCTCATAATTAAATAGTTGACGACATTATGTGATATTTCTTGGAATTTTATGCAACTAATTATGAAATTTTACAGTAAGGAGAAACAGGTGATACTGAACGGGAAACGTGAGGGCGACATAACGACGATTTGCACACAACAAATGAAGACGGTTTTGCATAAAGCATGCAGCGGCCTTTTGGTACAACTTGAGCAGCAAACTAAGGGAGAGCCAACAAAATTTGAAGATCCAAATCTACTTCCTTTGCTTGCTGAATTTTCAGATATATTTGACGAACCATGCAACCTATCTCTTACCTGTTGGCATGATCATTGTATAACGATTCTTCTAGGCAAATCTGTAGCAAATGCTCAGCTATATCAGTATCCACATCTCCAAAAAGATGAAATAGAAAGGATTGTAAAAGAATGCTCAAAACAGGAGTTATTCGGCCATGTTGCAGCCCTTACTCTTCACCGGTGCTCCTCATACGAAAGAAGGATGGAATATGGCGATTATGTGTTGATTACCGAGCTCTTAATGGCATAACCATCAAGGATAAATACCCTATTCTAGTAGTAGATGAGTTGCTAAGGGAGCACAAATCTTCACAAAGCTGGACCTTCGATCCGGGTATCATCAAATACGAGTATGCGAAGAAGACATACCGAAAACCCCCTTTTGAACACACAACAACCATTATGAATTTTTGCTTTCTTCAAAAGAAGGTGGAATATCTTGGGCATATCATATCAGAGAAAGGTGTGGCAGTAGACCCCTTCAAAATTAGAGCAATGCAGAATTGGCTGACCCCGAGGAACATAAAATTGCTACATGACTTTTTGGGTTTAACAGGCTACTACTGCAAGTTCATGAAAAACTATGGAGAGATTAGTGCACCAGTTACTTCCTTACTGAAAAAAGATGTCTTCCAATGGTCTGACAGAGCCTCCGCTGCCTATGACAAACTTAAGGCAACCATGACGATGACGCCGGTGCTAATACTACCAGATTTCAACCGACCCTTCATTATTGAGGCCGACACATCTGGAGTCAGAATTGGAGTCTTTCTCATGGAAGATGGTCGACCACTCACAAACACTAGCAAGACATTATCTCCCTCCTATCAAAATAAGTCAACATATGATAAGGAGATGTTCGCTATTGTGCGCGCAGCAATGCGGTGGAGACCCTACTTGATTGGTCGACGATTTCAAATTAAAACTGACCATAAAAGCCTCAAATACTTTTTGGAGCAAAAGATATCATCCCCTAAGCAGCAAAAATGGGTAACAAAACTTCTTGGATTTGGTTATGAAATAACTTACAAAAGGTGGAAAGAGAATGTTGTTGTAGATGCGCTTTCGCAGCTACCTGAGCAAGCTGAATTTTCGGTCGTTTTACTTCCAACCAGCGACTTCCTTGAGGATATTAAGATGGAATGGCAGGAAGATTTAGAGACCAGTAAGATACAAAAAAAATTAGAGGAAGCATCAAGCTCCGTGGCTCATTACAATCGGGACTCAAAAGAATTATGCTATAAGGGACGCATTGTGCTTGTGACAAATTCTACTTGCATCTTCAAGAGCAGATTTTGGACAAAATTATTCCATATGCAGGGTACTAAATTAGAAAGGAGTATGACATATCACCCACAAACCAACAGCCAAACGGAAGTTTTAAATAGGTGCTTGGAGACAGCCCAAAGCCACCCACCAAATATGACTACCCAAAGAGAACTCCAAACCCAGCCAAGTGCCATTATTGATCGACGGATCGTGACTCGACGACGATGACCCACTAATGAAGTGCTAATATAGTGGACGAACCTACCAATAGAAGATGCCACATGGGAGAACTATGATGACTTGAAGATCAAATTCCCAGAATTCACGAATCATCAGCCTCGAAGACAAGGCTGATTTGAAGAGGGCGAGTCTGTTAGGACTCTAGCTTGGAGAGTCCTAATTGAGAGGGACATTCATGAAAACTGTTAGGACTCTAGCTAGGAGAGTCCTAATTGAGAGGGACATTCTGTTAGGACTCTAGCTAGGAGAGTCCTAATTGAGAGGGGCATTCATGTAGGAGGTGTTTTCTTAGAGAAGAATTAGGAGTTGTAAGGGAATAGGAGCCTTGACTAGGAGTTGGTTAGAAGTAAGAGTCTTAAATAGGAGTCTTATTAGGAGTTAGGGTTTAGAAGCCCTATAAATAGGCATGTATTCCTTCTCTTTTCATAAGCAATAGATGAATCTTTTCTGTAGCCTTTGAGCAACAACTTGGAGGGAGGAACCCCTATAGAGTTCCAAGGAGGCCGATCCCCTAAAGAGATCAACCCCAAGTTTAGAATCTGCAAGGGTTCTATCAGCCTCATTGAAGAAGGCTTCGCAAGTGGATATAGGTCATTTTGACCGAACCACTTTAAATTGGTGTGTTCCTTGAATGTGTGAGTATTTACTTTTCTGAAACCGTTATTTACATAGCAACAAGCTTTCGGTTTTCATCTTCTCACTTTACTCGAGCTATTTTCTCCATGTTATTGACGAATTGAAATCTCTACGCATTTATGAAATCATTTTCAACTTTACAAGTTTTAATCCCCCCTCTTAGTGCCGCTCCGATCCTAACAATTGGTATCAGAGCAAGGCTCACTCTCATATTTGGTTTAATACCTAAGAGAGATGGTTTACTTCGGCATGCAAGAGGGTCACTCTATTATACGTCCGCCTATGTTTAATGTGTCAGATTACACGTATTGGAAGACTCGTATGAGGATCTTCCTTATTTCCATGGATTTTGAACTTTGGAATTTTGTCAAAAATGGATTTCAAAAATCTTCTCTTTCGATGAGCAAATGGGATGAATCGGAGAAGAAGGTTTTTGTTTTAAATGCAAAGGCTACAAATGCCTTGTTTTGTGCACTTGACAAAAATGAATTTAATCGTGTTTCGATTTGCGATTCGGCTTTTGATATTTGGAGAACTCTTGAGGTCGCTCATGAAGGCACTAGCCGAGTGAAAGAGTCCAAAATCAATATTCTTGTGCATTCTTACGAACTTTTCCGGATGAAACCAAATGAGTCCATCGAAGACATGTACACCCATTTCACGGATGTCATCAATGGACTCAAAGCTCTTAGTAAAAGTTTTTCTAACTTTGAATAGTAACTAAAATTTTAAGATCTCTCCCAAAAAGTTGAGATCCAAAAGTTATGACCATTCAAGAGGCCAAGAACCTTAAAATATTTCCTCTCGAAAAACTTATTGGGTCTCTTATGACCTATGAAATGATGTGTCATGCTCATGAAGAGCTCGCGAACCCCCTTCCAAAGAACAGGAAGGATATGGTACTTAGTGTTGAATCTCGGATTTTGATGATGAAGTCAATTGTCATTTGTTATCTAATCTATGTGTTTGAGATAAGTGTGCAGGATTAACTACGATAAGAGTAAGACAAGCAGCAGGTGTTGCGCTGGAGTCAAGATCATGATCACGTTGGGAGTTCGAGAGTTCGACGGAAGTTCGGACGGTCGTCGGAGGTTCAGCGAGAACAGATCCGAGAAGTCCAGAAGCTTGCCAAGCGAAGCTCGTCGGAACTCGCCAAGTGGATCGTCGCAAAGTCCAGGAGTATGCCGGATGTCCGCAGAAGGATCACCGAGGGTTTATCGGATGATCGATGGAAGTTCGTCGGAAACTCGCCGGAAGAAGCGATTGACGCATCGGAGCATAGCTGCAGAAGTTGTCTTAGAGTTAATCGTAGTTAGCACGATGATTAAGCTTGAAAATGGGAGGTGATCCCATTAGCTTAATCTTGGGGCAATTGGGCCCCTGAAAAGATTCAAATTGGGCCGAATGGAGCGAACCATTCGGACCCTGATTGCACCAGGCGGTGCAACCGCCTAGGCCAGGAGGTGCAACCGCCAGGGCTGCGGGACTGGGCGGTGCAACCGCCCCAGCCATGTCTTCCAGCGGGACTGGGCGGTGCAACCGCCCCAGCCAAGAGGTGCAACCGCCCAGGGCTCAGTCTTCGAGCTAGACTGGGCGGTGCAACCTCCTCTGTCAAGAGGTAGCACCGCCAGAGCTCAAGTTTCGAGCTCTGGCAGAGAGGTGCATCAGCTTGAGCTCAGTTTCGTGCTCTGCCAGGTGATGCAACCACCGAGCTCAGTCTTCGAGCTCTGCCAGGCGGTGCAACTACCGAGCTCAGTCTTCGAGCTCTGGCAGAGAGGTGCAATCGCCTGAGCTCAGTCTTCGAGCTCTGCCAGGCGGTGCCACCTCTCCAGTCAAGAGGTGTAACCGCCTGATCCCGGAATTCCGGGATTTGATCGTTTTGAGCTCCAAATTTGAATTGGGTTGGGGCCTATAAATACCCCACCCATTCAACACTGAAAGAAGAGAGATCCACACCGAATTCTTGATCTTTTCAGTGATTCTAAGAGCTCAAATTTGTGTAAAGTCCTAAAGTTCTCCTCCTTCTGTTCTTTAAGTCTTGAGTTGTAAAGAGAGGAGAGAAAGGATCTGTAAAGGTTGTCTCCTAAGCCTGTCAAAAGGAGAGAAACTGTAAAAGGGCAGTTAGCCTTCGCCCATTGAAGGAAGGCAGCTAGTTGACGTCGGTGACCTCGTCGGAGGAGGAAGCCAAAAGTGGAGTAGGTCAAGACTGACCGAACCACTCTAAATCTCTGGTTTGCTTTTACCTTGAGCACTTTTCCATTACTGCAAACCTCCTACATTGCTACTGCCCTCTGCTCCTTTACGAACGAGTTTCTAAGCTCTGATCTTTCAGAATCTGCATTCAAACGTAAATCGTGTTTTCGTACGATCTTCACACTGCAGTTTACGCTTACATTCGGATTCCATTTATAACTGCAAATTGCTTTCTACGTAAAACGCTTTTTCAGGTTCAAAACTGCTTTTAGACGCAAAACTACATTTAGACGTAAAATTACGTTTAGACGTAAAACTGCGTTTAGACGCAAAACTGTGTTTAGACGTAAAACTGCGTTTAGACGTAAAACTGCGTTTAGACGTAAAACTGCGTTTAGACGTAAAACTGCGTTTAGACGTAAAACTGCGTTTAGACGTTAAACTGCGTTTGGACGTAAAACTGAGTTTAGACGCAAACTGCGCTTAGACGCAAACTGTGCTTAGACGCAAACTGCGCTTAGACGTAAACTGTGTTTAGACGCAAACTGCGCTTAGACGCAAAACTGCGCTTAGACGTAAACTGCACTGTGATTCTGCTTTGATATCGAAACCGTTTTTTATCGGACGAACGCAGCTTTCGTTTTTAAATTGCTGTAAGATTTCCGCTGCACTAATTCACCCCCCCCCTCTTAGTGCTCTCGATCCTAACACTTAGAACACAAGGAGACCACTTGAAAGGAACATTAAGTGATGAGGACAGTGATGATGACATTGCACTTTTAACTCGAAAATTTAAAAAATTTATAAGAAAGAACAAATTTAAAAATAACACCAAAAATAAACTTGAACATAAAAAGGACCAAGTAATATGCTACGAATACAAAAAGCCGGGGCACTTCAAAAATAAATACCCCTAGGCCAAGAAGAAGCAACCGAAGAAAAAGAAAGCTTTAAAAACGACTTGGGACGACTCAAGTGATTCCGAGAATGAAGAAGCTAACAACAAAGAGGAGGCAAACTTTGCGCTAATGACTTTAGGAGGAGAGGTATGTGATTTAATTAATGAAGATTTATCTTTCGATGAACTTTCTATCGCTTTTTATGAATTATTTGATGAGTGTAAAACTATTAGTAAGAAGTTCAATCTTTTAAAGAAAGAGCATGCCTTACTACAAAATAAGCTTGATAATCTTCAAACTCCTCCATGCACTAAGTGTGAACACTTAGAAGCAATAAAAAATGAGAATTTGTTACTTAAAGAGACCTTAAACAAGTTTAAGGTCGGTAGCATAGGCTTGGACATGATCCTTGCAAACAAGGGTCACGTCGCAAATAAAAGTGGAATTGGATTTGTGAGAGGATCTCACCAAAATCCTACCACCTTCATTAAAGGACCCACATTACATGTTTCACCTTATTTGAAATGCAACTTTTATTGTAAATCTGGACATATTGTTTACAAATGTCCATTTAAGAAAATTAGTCCACATAAGTTGATATGAGTTCCTAAAGGAACTATAAATAATTCAATGATGAATGACAAAATTAGTAGATCAATTTTGAAGGCACCCAAAATCAAATAGGTACCTAAAAACCATCCTCTTTTGTAGACTAACTCACAAGCTAGGAGCAAGAGATGGTATCTTGATAGTGGATGCTCAAGGCACATGACCGGAGATCCATCTCATTTCTCTATGCTCACTAGCAAAGAAGAAGGGTATGTCACCTTCGGAGACAACAACAAAGGTAAAATCATTGGCAAGGGAACCATATATAATAAATCAAGTTTTTTAATTGATGATGTGTTGCTAGTTGATGGATTGAAACATAATCTCTTAAGCATTAGTCAATTATGTGATAAAGGTTACATCGTTAGATTTGAATCTAATGTGTGCATTATTGAAAAACCAAACAATAATATATCAATGATTGTCTTAAAACAAAATAATGTCTACACCATCAACCTTGATGAACTTAATAATGAAATGTGCTCTTCCGTTTTAAATGATGATGCTTAGCTTTGGCATAGGAGATTAGGCCATGCAAGTATGAAACTAATATCTAAGATTTCATCTAGAGAGTTAGTACGAGGGATTCCCAATATGAAGTTTGTTAAGGACAAAGTATGTGATGCTTGTCAACTAGGAAAACAAATAAAAACTAGTTTCAAACCAAAAAATTAAATTAGCACCACTAGACCATTGCAATTGATTTATTTGGACTTATTTGGACCAATTGACACAACGAGTCTAGGAGGAAGCAAATATACCTTCATAATTGTAGATGACTATAGTAGATACACTTGGACCTATTTCTTGACTCACAAAAGTGATTGTTTCAAATGTTTCTCTAAATTTTGTAAACTTACTCATAACGAAAAAGGCTTCATGATTTCATCAATTTGGAGTGAACACGGTGACGAATTTCAAAACTGTGACTTCCAAAGTTTTTGTGAATCAAATGGATATAATTATAACTTTTTCACTCTGAGAAATCCTCAACAAAATGAGATAGTTAAAAGAAAAAATAAAAAATTATAAGAAATGACAAGAACCATGTTAAATGAACATAGTCTACCTAAGTATTTTTGGGCCGAAGCTGTTAATATGGCTTGTTATGTCAATAAAACCATCTCTATCAAAAACTTCACATGAATTATGGAATAACAAAAAATCAAATGTTTCTTATTTTAATGTTTTCGGTTGCAAATGCTTTATTTTGAATGAAAAGGATGCCTTAGGAAAATTTGATGCTAAATCGGATGAAGACATCTTTCTTGGTTACTCTTCCGTTTCTAAGGCTTTTCATGTTTTTAACAAAAGAACCTTAGTTATAGAAGAGTCTATTCATGTAGTTTTTAATGAAATTTCTGAGTTAAAGAAAAATAATTTTGATAAAGATCTTGGTTTTGATAATTTGAATTTAAATGTACCCCGTCCTTAAAATAGCAACTTGGATGTATCTTCTTCCGAAATTTTCTTACCCAAGGAATGAAAGTATGTAGATGCTCATCTAAAGGAGCAAATTATACGAGATACTTCAAAAGGGGTTCAAACTTGTTCTTCCTTCAAGAATTTTTATGCTAACGCCGCCTTCCTTTCTCAAATTGAACCTAAAAGCATTGACGAAGCCTTGAAAGATGATTCATAGGTTATTGCAATGCAAGAGGAATTGAACTAATTTGAGAGGAATGAGGTATGGAAGCTTGTTCCTAGACCTAGTGATCATTTAGTCATAAGTACTAAATGGGTGTTTAGAAACAAGCAAGATGAATGCGGTATCATGGTTAGAAACAAGGCTAGGCTAGTGGCCAAAGGTTTTAACCAAAAAGAAGGTATCGACTACGAAGAGACCTTCGCTCCTGTGGCTAGATTAGAAGCCATTAGGATGCTCCTTGCTTATGCTAGTAGTAATGATTTTAAACTATTTCAAATGGATGTCAAAAGTACTTTCTTGAATGGTGTTATTTCCGAAGAAGTGTATGTTGAACAACCTCCTGGATTTGAAAATTCTCTTCTTCCTAATCATGTATTTAGATTGACTAAGACTCTCTATGGCTTAAAACAAGCTCCTAGAGCTTCGTATGAAAGGCTTAGTTCCTTTCTTATTTTAAATAGTTTTATAAAAGGCAAGGTTGATACTACATTGTTTATCAAACATTTTGAAAATAATTTTCTTATTGTTCAAATTTATGTTGATGATATTATTTTTGGTTCTTCGGATGAATTACTATGTGAATCATTTGTCAAATATATGAGTCATGAATTTGAAATGAGCCTAATGGGAGAATTAACCTTCTTTTTAGGATTATAAATTAAACAACTTAGTAATGATATATTTCTTAATCAATCTAAATATACATTAGAATTGTTAAAACGATTTAACATGGATGATTCAAAAGCGATAAACACTCCTATGAGTACTTCCACTAAGTTAGATATGGATGAAAATGATGAAAACTTTGATAAAAAAATATATAGGGGAATGATAGGAAGTCTACTTTACCTCACCACGACTAGACTGAATATCATGTTTAATGTAGGACTTTGCGCTAGGTTTCAATCTAATCCTAAAATATCTCATCTTAAAAGTGTTAAAAGAATTTTTAGATATCTTAAAAGAACTCCCAATTTAGGATTGTGGTATCCGAAATTCGATAGATTCAATTTAATAGCTTATGCATATACCGATTTTGACAGATGTAGGATAGATAGAAAAAGCACATCAAGAACATGCCAATTTTTAGGACATGCACTTGTTTCTTGGACTTCCAAGAAATAAAATTCGGTTGCATTATCTACGGTGGAAGCCGAATATATAGCTGCAATTGCATGCTGTGCACAAGTTGTTTGGATGAAGAATACATTAGAAGACTATGAAATTTACTTGAAGAACATTCCCATAAAATATGATAATATAAGTGCCATTTGTCTTACCAAAAATCTAATTCAACACTCTAGAACTAAGCATATCGATATTAGGCATTATTTTATACACGATCATGTCCTTAACAATAATGTCATTCTAGAGTTTATTGACACAAAGCATCAATTAGTAGACATTTTTACAAAAGCCTTAAATGAAGATCAATTTGACTTTATTAGAAGGGAACTAGGCATGTTAAATTGTCCTTGAGCTTGATTGTATGTATTTTCCAAAAATTTTCATCCTCTTTCCGGTTTTCATGAATTTGACTTCTTTCTTATTATTGTAAACCTCTATGCTACTTAACATGTATTTGACATTATCCTAGTATATGATGTTGGATGTTTCTTTCTGAAATTTTGTCAACATTTTGATGGCTCCTTCATGTTATTTTGGATGATTTGATGTCTTCCTTGAATGATGTCTTCAATTATATGATGACAGAATATGAAAAGATCTTGGGGCTCCCAAAGATTAGAAGGTTTTCGAGTTCATTGCTAACGGTACCTGGTGTCTCCCTAATCCTATTTCTCCCGAAATGTTATCACTTTGGCCGAATATTATAGCTATTCCAATCAGGAACAACTCTTCAGATATACTTATTTGGCCTCATGACAATGGCAAATTTAGTGCCACATCTGCATGGAATCAAATTAGGTAAAGAAATAACAAGTGGGTCCCAAGTAGTTGGACATGGGATCAACTGGGATCACAAAGACATTCCTTATGTACATGGCAGGCCCTTCTCAATAAACTACCTACAATAGACAATATGAAAAGAAGAGGTATCTATCATGTTAACCGATGCTCCCTTTGTATGCAACAAGAAGAAACTGTTGACCACCTCTATTTTGCTTGTGATTATACAAAATGGATATGGAAGGAGATTCTCCAGCGATTTGAACTCAATAGACTGCTACAACTAAACTTGCACCAAGAACTAGGCGACCTCATGCAATGCTTCTCAAGAAAAGGGCCTCTCACACAACTGGCAAAGGTTATTTTCAGATGCGCTATTTGGTAGATGTGGAAGGAGAGATATAACAGAATCTTTGAATGTCAACACACAAACAATGCTCAGCTCTTAAAAGAGATTATTAGAGACTCAAGATCCTGTATGGAGCACGATCTCAAAACGGAGCACTTTACCCGAAGAGAAAAAGATATTTTTATCAAATTTAATTTTGCTATTAGCTAAAGATCTTGGGAATGATGCCAAATTATGTACCCATAGGTAGTTTTGATATATCTGGATAAACATTTTCTATGTTGACTATAATTAGGAGTAGTCTACAGCATGTGTAGTCATAACTATCGCATTCACACTCTATGAGTTACTTGGCTTTGTCTATGACTTGTATAGATAAAGCTATTTGTAGAAACTTTACACATAATCAATTTACTTTTACTTGCCAAAAAAAAAATCAATATTAATGCCAAGTTGAAGCTTTGTCAATTTTGCCATCTCCTTTTCAAGATTTTTTTCTTATGAGATAATTTTATGAATGACTTGAATGATTATGAGTTTTATGCTTAAAACCTCATCTCCTTTTTGTTGATGACAAAGGGGGAGAAGAATGTGCAAAAGGTTGATGACTTATGCAAAATATGAATTGCAAAAGCTAATATGTTGTGTAATGCAAATGTCTTATATGCATCGATAGCATGACTTATATGAATTGCGAAAGCTTGTGTAATGCAAATGTCTTATATGCATCGTAAATGTGATAGCATGACTTATATGAATTGTAAAAGCTAATATGTTGTGTAATGCAAATGTCTTATATGCATTGTAAAACTTTTTGAGAAAATCATAATACGAAAGTTTTTAGATTGGTTGTCGTTTCATCTCATAATCATATGAAATCATGCCTTATATTTATATCATGAGATTTATGTTGAAAGTTCATATCTCTTGTTGAAATGATAATTGTCTTTTATCATTCGACTTGAAAATAATTTTCATAGCCTGAAATTATGAGAAATACGAAGTTTCATATTTGCTCATGCTTATAGAAAATAACGATAAGTTCAACGAATAGAACTTATCGGATTAGGCTTGAATTCAAAGAAATTGATTTCAAGAGTTTTTATCTTCTCATTATATGGCATGTAGATAGGGGGAGTTATGTTTAACTCCGTCATCATCAAAAAGGGGGAGATTGTTGAATCTCAAATTTTGATAATGAAATCAATTGATGGGTTAATTGATCTAATCCATATTATTGAGTATGCAGGATAAGCTATGATAGCTTGAAGACATAAAGCAAGTCTACCGGAGTCAAGTTTGATGGGTGTTCGAGAGTCCGCCGAAAGTCCAAAGATTCGTCGGAAGTCCAGAGATCATTAAGAAGGTTCGGCTACTTGCCAAAGACTCATTGGACTCGCCACAAGACCGGAAGCCTGCTGGTAGTCCGTCGGAAGAAATCCGAGGGTGTATCGGAAGTCCGCCGGAAGTTCATCGGAAGGAAACTTGATATTGCCGGTTAGAAACCTGCTTAGGACTATGTCTTAATTTCATAGTTTACATATAATTAGGGTTAGGATTAAGAGTTAATCCTATAATCTGGTTAGGGGCCAACTGGGCCCGAATTTGGACTGGTTTAGGCCCAACCAATCCTATAATCTCTTGGATTCTGTTTGTTTAAAACTATCCCTTCTCGTGCTTAATTACTTAGCTTGTGCATTTATAAATATAAATTATCAATGTCAGGTGCCACCATCGACCAGAGTTAACGTAGTACACTCATTAGGCCCTTATAAGCTAATCAGACACATTGACCACTTCCGATGTGGGACTAATGGGATGTTACAATATCCCCAACTCAATTAGCTTGACGTCCTCGTCAAGGCCCGACATAACCCAGATCGAACCCTAGCACAGTGCATGTGAGGTTTAACTCAGTGGTGGCTCCATGACGTGATGAGTTCTCAACTCCATCCACGGGTAGTCCTTCAACCACGGACCAAAATGCTTAAGCGGGAGTTAACGTAGTACACTCATCAGGCCCATATAACCTAATCATACACATTGCCCACTTTCGATATGGGACTAATAGGATGTTACAATATCCCCAATTCAATTAGCTTGACGTCCTCGTCAAGGCCCGACATAACCCAAATCGAACCCTAGCACAGATGAGTTCTCGACTCCATCCACGGGTAGTCCTTCAACCACGGACCAAAATGCTTAAGCGGGAGTTAACGTAGTACACTCATCAGGCCCATATAAGCTAATCATACACATTGCCCACTTCCGATATGAGACTAATGGGATGTTACGATATCCCCAACCATAGTGCATGTGAGGTTTAACTCAGTAGTGGCTCCACGTTGTGATGAGTTCCCTTTCCTACTCGAGCCCTCCCAAATGCTAGGTCGGCTCTGCGGACCAAAATGCTTAAGCGGGAGTTAACGTAGTACACTCATCAGGCTCTTATATGCTAATCATACACATTGCCCACTTCCGATGTGGGACTAATTGGATGTTACAATATCCCCAACTCAATTAGCTTGACGTCCTCATCAAGGCTCGACATAACCCAGATCGAACCCTAGCATAGTGCATGTGAGGTTTAACTTAGTGGTGGCTCCACGTCATGATGAGTTCTCGACTCCATCCACGGTAGCCCTTTCCTACTCGAGCCCTCTCACCCTGCCCAAATGCTAGGTCTGCTCTGATACCAAATGTCACGACCCGAGTCTGATAAGCTAACTGACTAATAACTCCATTTTGATCCTTCAACCACAGACCAAAATGCTTAGGCGGGAGTTAACGTAATACACTCATTAGGCCCTTATAAGCTAATCATACACATTGCCCACTTCCGATGTGGGACTAATGAGATGTTACATTAAGTTAATGGGATCACCTCCCATTCCTAACTTAATCTACATGCTAACTACGATATTTCTTAAGACATTTACCGCAACTTGCTCCGGTGCGTCAATTGCTTCTTCCGGCGAGCTTCCGGCGAATTTCCGGCGAACATCCGATGAACCTTCGACGATGCTCCAACGGACTTTCGGCAAACTCCTGGACTTGCGATGATCCACTTGGCGAGTTTCGATGAGCTTCTTTGGCAAGCTCTTGAACTTCTCGGATTTGTTCCCGTAGAACCTCCAACGACCGTCCGGACATCCGTCGAACTCTCGAACCCCCAACGTGATCATGGTCTTGACTCTAGCGCAATTCCTGCACATGTAAAACAAAACTTCGATCGAGACAATTAATCCGAAACAATTAACCAAGTTGTCCGGCATGTCATTGGTCCCTCGACACTTCGTCCAATTATTCGGCACATCGTCCTCTCTTGCGACCTATTACCCAATCGGCCAATTGACTCCACAACATGGTCTTGCAGTAATAATTTCACCTGCGGGCATCTTTGGTCGCACTTTAGGATTCTGCCGTCGGCAACCTTTATATCGAACTTGCTGCAACCTTCAATATGCAGTGTCATCCGAGCAGCAACTTTACTATTTAGGAAGTTATTAGTGCTACCCGTATCGATGAGAACAGTGATCGGCTGTTGTTTGAGAAGGCCTCCAACTTTCATCGTTTGCAGATTTGAGTAGCCGGCTAGTACGTGTACCGTAATGTCGATCGGCTATGGCTCTTCTTCCATATCTTCTTCTTCATGTTCAAATCTCTCTTCTATATGTTCAATGACCTCTTCTTCTACTGGTTCAATCATAAGAATCTACCTTTTTTACAGCGATGCTCGCGGCTCCACGGCTCGTCGCAATGCCAACATAACCCATTCGCAGATCGCTCCCGAAGTTCTTCTCTTGTTAACCTTTTTGGTGTAGGGACTCGGTTGATAGTAGGGGGGGCTGAGGGCTTTAGTATTGTAGGTTGTGGAGTGATCCTAGTCCTCTGGGCTTCATGGTTCAATCGCTCCTCTTGAAGTCGTGCGAAAGAGATGGCTGCCATAAGCGTGTATGGTTGTCGCGCCTTAACTTCTCCCCGGATCTCCGGCTTTAAGCCCTCAATAAAGGTCCCCAATAACTATTTTTTAGACCAATCATGAGTTTGATTAGATAACCTTTCAAACCTGGTCTGGTACTCCTAAATGGTGGAGGTTTGTCGGATCTTTGCTAGTTGTCCGTCAATGTTCTCGTAATAAGTTGGTCCGAAGCGGATCAGAAGTCCTTCATTGAATTATCATCATGAAAGGACTCCATAAGTGTGTTCAAACTAGTCAAACCATTGTATGGAATCCCCTTCAAGATGTATAGCTGCAATTTCCACCATGGATGCTTCTGTAGTTTTATGGTACCGAAAATATCGCTCCGCGCGCGAGATCCAACCAATTGGGTCTCCTTCTTCCCATCTAGGGAAGTCCACTCTCATGCACGAATAGTTGGGGTCGGTCATAGAGCCTCCCTTCTCTTGGAAGTAATCTCTTTAGGCATGATGTGATTGGTTAGAACTCTCTCCTTGATGTGATTTCTTCGGGCTTGGTGGTCGGCCCAAACTGAATTCGTTAAGGAGAGTCCGAATCTTATCCTCCATTCATGCCTCATAGGCTTTAAATTTGGCATTGATTGCCTCCTCAGATGCCATGGTATATGACTCCAAATCTGTGATATTAAGATCTCTCTTTTGTTGATGGGTTAAAGGCATGTATAGGTTTGATAGAAATCAGCGAAAGTTTGCTGCAGAATTGTGTTGTCTTGTAAGAGTAGAATTATCATCGAAGAAACAGTGGTTTCTAGACGAAATCTCCACAAAAATATTTGAGTGATTTGAGGAGAGAATTGACAGCAATATCTCAGTTTATATGACAGCAAGGATGTCCAATTTATTCAAGAAAATTTCGGCAGTAACAGTAAGAAAATTGGTGTAAGTTACGATAGCAGAATTCTCATCGAAAAATTTTAGCAACTTACGATGAAAATTTACTGCAATATAGGAACAAAATTTTTTTTTTTTTGGATTTTCGAATAGGGATAACTAAATTGCAGCAGTAGTAAGGTAGGAAACTAGAACCTGTTGCAATTCACGGGGAGATCAAAGGATGATCTGCGGTGGTGGAGATGACGGTGGAATTTGGCGACGATATTTTAAGTAATTGTGGGAATTGCTTTGGGCGATTATGGAGGGTTGATGGATGGCTATGGAAGGGCAGCGAGACGCCAAGAACGCTGCTCTGATACCAGGTGTTAGAACCCTTGCAGATTCTAAACTTGGGGTTGATCTCTTTAGGGGATCGGCCTCCTTAGAACTCTATAGGGGTTCCTCCCTCCAAGTTGCTGGTCAAAGGCTACAGAAAAGATTCATCTATTGCTTATGAAAAGAGAAGGAATACATGGCTATTTATAGGGCTTCTAATCCCTAACTCCTAATAGGACTCCTACTTAAGACTCTTACTTCTAACCAACTCCTAATAGGACTCCTACTCAAGACTCCTATTCCCTTACAACTCCTAATTCTTCTCTAAGAAAAAACCTCCTACATGAATGTCCCTCTTAATTTGGACTCTCCTAGCTAGAGTCATAACAGAATGTTCCTCTCGATTAGGACTCTCCTAGCTAGTGTCCTAATAGAGTCTTAACAGAATGTCTCTCTCAATTAGGACTCTCCTAGCTAGAGTCCTAATAGAGTCCTAACAGAATGTCTCTCTCAATTAGGACTCTCCTAGCTAGAGTCCTAATACGCATACACTACCAAGGCATTATCTCCCTCCCATCAAAACATGTCAGTATATGATAAGGAGATGCTTGCCATTGTACACGCAGGAACGAGGTGGAGACCCTACCTGATCGGCCGACGATTTCAAATTAAAACTGACCATAAAAGCCTCAAGTACTTTTTAGAGCAAAAGATATCATCCCCTGAGCAGCAAAAATGGGTAACCAAACTTCTTGGATTTGATTATGAAATTATTTACAAAAAGGGGAAAGAAAACATTGTTGCAAATGCACTCTCACGGCTACCTAAACAAGCGAAGGTTTCATCCATCTCCCTTCCTACCAACGGTCTCCTCTACGACATTAGGGAAGAATGGAAGAAGGATCTAGAGATCAGCAACATCATAAAAAAATTGGAGGAGGATCTATGTGCAATAGCCTACTACACTTGGGATTCGAGGGATCTACGCTACAAAGGTCGCATTGTGCTTATACCTAACTCCCCTTGCATCGCAATCATCTTGCATGAAATGCACTCCATACCTTCAGCAGGGCACTCTGGATTCCTAAGAACCTACAAAAGAGTGAAGCAAAATTTTTATTGGAGAGAGATGAAAAAAATTATTGCTGAATATGTGGCACAATGTGATGTATGTCAACAGCACAAGGGTGAAACTATGGCAAATCCAGGGAAGCTACAACCACTACCCATACCAGACTCAGTATGGACTGACATCTCCATGGACTTCATTGAAGGGCTGCCATCTTCCAAAGGTAAAAGCACGATTCTCGTGGTGGTTGATCGACTTATGAAATATGCTCATTTTTGTGCTGTGAGAAATCCCTACACTGTTGCTTGTATTGCCCAGATTTTCATAGAAAATTTTATTAAACTGCATGGGATGCCAAGGTCCATCGTAAATGATCATGACAGGATCTTCACTAGTAAATTTTGGACCGAGTTATTTCAGTTACAAGGCACCAAACTCAAGATGAGCACAGCGTATCATCCACAAACTGACGGCTAAACAGAGATGGTAAATAGGTGCTTATAGACGTACCTCCGGTGTTTCGCTAGCGACCGACCAAAAGAGTGGGCGAAATGGCTTCCCTAGGCTGAATGGTGGTATAATACTACATATCATTCATCTACAAAATGTGCCCCTTATGAAGCATTGTATGGTCGACCAGCCCTTGTGATTCCAAAGTATGTAATTGGCTCGGCCAAGGTAGATCAGGTTGACCAAGAATTGATTGATAGGGACAAACTCTTACAACTATTAAAAGATAATCTCTCTACCGCTCAAGCCAGAATAAAGCAGCAAGCCGATACACGACGAAGTGAAAGAGAATTTTCAGTGGGAGATTGGGTTTATGTTCGCCTACAACCATACAAGCAACTCTCTATCAACATTGGAGGCTCCATGAAGCCCCACATTTTTATAGGCCCTATCAGATCACAGAGTGTATTGGAGTCGTGGCGTACAGACTTAAATTACTTGAGGATGCCAAAATTCACCCTATCTTCCACGTATCATGCTTAAAGCCCAAGTTGGGATAACACGAGTCACCCCAGATCCAACTGGCCAATACAACTGAGGATGCAGTTATTCAAGCCCAATCACAAGCCATCCTCGATCGCAAGATCGTGATGCGTCGCCGACATCCCTCTACTGAAGTACTAGTGCATTGAAATAATCTACCACTTGAAGACACCACATGAGAACCATATGAGGAGCTGAAGACCCGGTTCCCTGAGTTCATGGAATCTCAGCCTTGAGGACAAGGCTGATTTGAAGAGGGCGGGGTCTGTTAGGACTCTAGCTAGGAGAGTCCTAAATGAGAGGGACATTTTGTTAGGACTCTGTTAGGACTCTAGTTAGGAGAGTCCTAATTGAGAGGGACATTCTGTTAGGACTCTAGCTAGGAGAGTCCTAATTGAGAGGGACATTTATGTAGGAGTTTTTTCTTAGAGAAGAATTAGGAGTTGTAAGGGAATAGGAGTCTTGAGTAGAAGTCCTATTAGGAGTTGGTTAGAAGTAAGAGTCTTAAGTAGGAGTCCTATTAGAAGTTAGGGTTTAGAAGCCCTATAAATAGCCATGTATTCCTTCTCTTTTCTTAAGTAATAGATGAATCTTTTCTGCAGCTTTTGAGCAGCAACTTGGAGGGAGGAACCCCTATAGAGTGTTAGGATCGGAGTGGCACTAAGAGGGGGGGGGGGGGGGGGGGGGTGAATTAGTGCAGCGGATTAGAACTTTGGTTTTAGAAAAATCTTTCGTACGATAAGAACGGAACTTGAAAAGCCTAACTTGAAAGCGTATTCTTAAAGTTGCGCAGCAAAGGTAATAAGGAACTAAAGCATGTAAGGAGGTTTGCAGTAATGTAAATAGCAATAATGAAATGCAAACCAGAGATTACGCCGATTTTAGAGTGGTTCGGTCAAATGACCTACATCCACTTGCGAGGCCCCTCTTCGATGAGGCTCCCATCTTCCACTAGCAAATCTCCTGAAATGGAAGGGTAAATACCCCTCTTACAACCTTGTACAAGCAGTTCATCCTTTTACAAATTTTCAATAAGAAAGAAGGAGGAGAACTCTCTAGCAAATTGAAAACAAGACTTGCTAAGACTTTCTAAGACTTTTCTCTCAATCAAATGCTTCTCAAAAGTTGTTATCTCAGCTGAGATTTGAGGGGTATTTATAGGCCTCAAGAGGATTCAAATTTGGGCTCCAAAATTTGAATTCTCTTTGGGTTCCCGATGCTAGCGGTGCCACCTCCCAGCGCTCGGGTGCTGGACGGTGCAACCGCCCAGCCCAGGAGGTGTCACCGCCCAGCTCTCGGGTGTTGGGCGGTGCCACCGCCTAACTCTCCGTTTCACTGGTTTGGCTTAATTTAAGCCCAAACCAAATCTGACTTTGGGCCCAATTGGCCCCTAACCAGGATATAGGATTATCTCTTAATCCTAATCCTAATTACAAGTGAACTACATAACAAAACACATCCTAAGCAAGTTTTCAACCGCGAACGTCGAGTCTTGTTCCGTCGAGCTTTCCGACGAACTTTCTTTCGACGGACTCCCATCAAGCTCCCGAACTTGTAATGACTTTAACGAGTTGCCAAGCCTTCTCGGTGATCTCTGTGAACCTCCGACAATCTCTTGGGCGAACTTCCAAAAATTCTGACAGGTTCCCGATTTCTTCTCGGTTGGTTCCGGCAACATCTCCGACGATTCTTCGGACTCTTAAATGTCCATCGAACTTGACTCCGGTATCCTTGCTTTATGTTTTCTGGTTATCGTAGTTAATCCTGCACACTTAACTCAATAATATGGATTAGATCAATTAAGCCACCAATTGATTATATCATCAAAATCTAAGATTCAACAATCTCCCCGTTTTTGATGATGACAATCAATTGATGACGGAGTTAAACATAACTCCCCCTATCTATATGCCATATTATGAGAAGATAAAAACACTTGAATTCCATCCCATTGGATTCAAGCATAACCCGATAAGTTCTAACCGTAGAGCTTATCGTAATCCTCATTAAACAATCGTAAGTACGAAACTTCGATAAAAATCATAAGTTAAATGAAAAGGGACGAATTTTACTATGATAGAAGATAAAGATTTTCAATATAAATTTCATGATATAGATGTAAGGCATGCTTTCAATATGATCAATCAATCTTGTGATATTTTTAAGGATTTTGCAAGGCATATAAGACATTCATATCACACAAGTTTTTGTAATTCATATAAGTCATGCTATCGTTATGGTGTAAGTCATCACTTAGTCATCACTTCTCCCCCTTTGTCATCAACAAAAAGAGACAAGCCAGCTAATTGATGATCATAGAAAAAAAAAAAAGGTTTAGCATTTAATAGTAAACAAAGTTCATTATTCAAATTTGCCAGAAATAGTTTATCCAAAAGAAAACATCATTTATGCAGATCAAAACAGTAGTTATCTAAAAGGAAGGATTAGTTATCGTTCAATCGATGACAAACTTTGAACTTGTTGTTAAAAGCAAACATAACATAATAAAAAGATACATCAATTTAATCATTAGGAGGTAATCCACAGTGCTGATACATGATATCTATTTTTTTATTCATTTGTCGTAGTGTCTTCAAAATTTCAACTTGTTGATTTTGAATTTGTTCTTGCTGTGATTTGAGTTGATCTTGCTGGAATTTGATCTAAGACAGTTCCGTTATAATGAGATCTTCAGAGGAGGAAACAGGAGCTGAAGGTGCTGCGCCAAAGGGACTAGTAGGAGGAGATTCATTTCCCATAAGAATTGGTGTTTCGGGGTGTTCTATTGGTGGAGGAATTGGATCAGTCCTTCTAGGCTGCCTAACCCATATGCCATTGCTAAATGTGCACCTAAGTCTTTTCAGTAGGTTTTTATTTATTATGTTATATCGATCATTTTGAATAGATTCTTCGTCGGTTGGGATGCAAATGTCATAGGCATGAAGAATTCTAGTGATTAACCTCCCATATGGCAACATAGTATCTTTAGTCATAATATCCTGCATGTGTTGCCGAATTGAGTACCCAAAACAATTATGCTGACCGGTCATAATCCAATACATGGTACTTATCTCTATTTGACTTATTTCGTCAAGATGAAATTGTTTGGGGAATATGATGCTTGTGATAATGTGATGAAGAATTTTAGAGTTGAAAGGCAGTAAGTGTTCACAGCTCTTGGGTAGGAAGTCAAGGTTTGGATTTGCAAAAATTGTTTCTACGACTTCGATATAGGTTGCTCCTATTGTGTTAACGTCCCATTTACCTTTAAAATAGCATCCCCTATCTTTTTCAGTTATGCCAATTAGCTCACAAATAGTGCTGTCAAATATTCTAATGGGTGTTCCTAGAAGGTAAGTGCTTAGGCTATCGTTGTCCTCATATAGGTTGGCATAGAACAATCTAACTAACCGCGGATAGATTGGTTCATCTATTTGTAGTAGAGGTAGAGCTTCTAGGTGTGAAAACCACCTAATGGGTTCTAAGTCCTCTAGTTCATCCAGATCAACGTATTTTCCCTTATGGATACATCGTGCTTCAAATTTTGGAAAGCTAAGGGCTACCTCTTCTGATCTAAAAAGATCATGGTCATATGAATCTCCTTCAATCCTTTTTCCTTTTGATCTCTTGGGAGCCATTATCTAGATAAGATGATGATGAAATTGTGAACAATAAGCAAGGGAAAGAGAAAAGAAAAGAGGGATTTCAAGTGTTACCTTATGGAGATTATGTTGAGAGATGGAAAGCTTGGACCACCAAGAATCATTCTCCAATGCTTCTAAGAGTTAGAATGAGGGTTGGAGGGAATGGGAGAGGGTTTTGAGAGCCTTTACTTCGGGTTGGGGGCGGTGTCAGCGCCGGCCCTAACCCCTCGGGTTAATAAGGGTCGCTCGGTCGGTGCCACCGCCAAACCGAGCGGTGTCATCGCCTAGCGCCCGAGCGCTTAGGCAGAGCTACCGCCGAATCTGGCAGTGCCACCACTGGCATCCCGCGGAGGAAAGAAAAAAAAATTTCTTCCTCCCTTTTGTTTAGCTTCTTCCCTCAAGATAATAAGTTATACTTTAATGGATCATTTTGAATTGAAGAAGAAGGAAGAAATCAAATTCACAAAAGAAAGGGAAAGGACGAGTCATTTTTCGTGAAGCTCATTTTAGGGACAATTTAACATGCCTAATTCCCTTCTAATGAATTCAAATTGATCTTCGTTCAAAGCTTTTGTAAATATATCTGCTAATTGATGCTTTGTGTCAATGAATTCTAGAACAACATCATTGTTAAGGACATGATCACGTATGAAATGATGCCTAACGTCGATGTGCTTAGTTCTAGAGTGCAGAATTGGATTTTTAGTAAGACATATGGCACTAGTATTATCACATTTTATGGGAATGTTTTTAAAGTGAATTCCATAGTCTTCTAATGTATTTTTCATCCAAATAACTTGTGCATAACATGCACTTACAGCAATGTATTCGGCTTCTGCCGTAGATAGTGCAACTGAATTTTGTTTCTTGGAAGTCCAAGAAACAAGTGCATGTCCTAAAAATTGGCATGTTCCGGATGTACTTTTTCTATCTATCCTGCATCCGCCAAAATCGGCATCTGCATAAGCTATTAGATTGAATTTTTCAGATTTTGGATACCACAATCCTAAATTTGGAGTTCCTTTAAGATACCTAAATATTCTTTTAACACTCTTAAGATGAGATAATTTAGGATTAGAAACCTAGCGCAAAGTCCTACACTAAACATAATATCTGGTCTAGTCGCGGTGAGGTAGAGTAGACTACCTATCTTTCCCCTATATGTTTTTTGGTCGAAATTTTTACTATTTTCATCCATATCTAACTTAGTCGCAGTGCTCATAGGGGTGTTTATTGCTTTTGAATTATCCATGTTAAATCATTTTAACAATTCTAATATATATTTGGATTAGTTAAGAAATATACCATCACTAAGTTGTTTGATTTGTAATCCTAAAAAGAAAGTTAATTCACCCATTAAACTCATTTCAAATTCATGACTCATACATTTGGCAAATGATTCACATAGTGATTCATCCGAAGAGCCAAAAATAATATCGTCAACATAAATTTGCACAATAAGAAAATTATTTTCAAAATATTTAATAAACAATGTAGTATCAACCTTGCCTTTGGTAAAATTATTTAAAATAAGAAAGGAACTAAGCCTTTCATACCAAGCTCTAGGAGCTTGTTTCAAGCCATAGAGAGCTTTAGTTAGTTTGAATACATGATTAGGAAGAAGAGAGTTTTCAAATCCGGGAGGTTGTTCGACATATACTTCTTCGGAAATAAAACCATTCAAGAAAGCACTTTTGACATCCATTTGAAATAGTTTAAAATTATTACTACTAGCATAGGCAAGGAGCATCCTTATGGCTTCTAATCGAGCCATGGGAGCGAAGGTTTCTTCGTAATCGATACCTTCTTCTTGGTGGAAACCTTTGGCCACTAATCTAGCCTTGTTTCTAACCACGATACTATTTTCGTCTTGCTTGTTTCTAAAGACCCACTTAGTACCTATGACTAAGTGGTCACTTGGTCTAGGTACAAGCTTCCATACCTCATTCTGTTAGGACTCTAGCTAGGAGAGTCCTAATTAAGAAGGACATTCATGTAAAACTGTTAGGACTTTAGCTAGGAGAGTCCTAATTGAGAGGGACATTCTGTTAGGACTCTAGCTAGGAGAGTCCTAATTGAGAGGGACATTCTGTTATGACTCTAGTTAGGAGAGTCCTAATTGAGAGGGACAATCATGTAGGAGGTTTTTTCTTAGAGAAGAATTAGGAGTTGTAAGGGAATATGAGTCTTGAGTCGGAGTCCTATTAGGAGTTGGTTAGAAGTAAGAGTCTTAAGTAGGAGTCCTATTAGGAGTTAGGGTTTAGAAGCCCTATAAATAGCCATGTATTCCTCCTCTTTTCATAAGCAATAGATGAATCTTTTCTGCAGCCTTTGAGCAGCAACTTGGAGGGTGGAACCCCTATAGAGTTCCAAGGAGGCCGATCCCCTAAAGAGATCAACCCCAAGTTTAGAATCTGCAAGGGTTCTAACACCTGGTATCAGAGCAGCATTCTTGGCATCTCACTGCCCTTCCACAGCCATCCATCAACCCTCCACAACCGTCCAAAGTAATTCCCATAATTGCTTAAAAGATCATCGCCGAATTCCGCCATCATCTCCACCACCACGGATCATCCCTTGATCTCCTCGTGAATTGTAACAGGTTCTGGTTTTCCACCTTACTGCTGCTGCAATTTAGTTATCCTTATTTGAAAATCCCAAAAAAATTATTCCTATATTGCTGCATAAACTTTTCGTCATAAAGTTTTCATCTCTACGACGAAAGATTGTTAGGATCGAGAGCACTAAGAGGGGGGGGGGGGTGAATTAGTGCAGCGGAAATCTTTCAGCGATTTAAAAACGAAAGCTGCGTTCGTCCGATAAAAATGATTTCGATGTAAAAGTCGATTCTAAGATTACTTAAGATTAAGCGCAGTTTACGTCTAAGCACAGTTTACGTCTAAACTCAGTTTGCGTCTAAATACAGTTTGCGTCTAAACGTAGTTTTGCGTCTAAACACAGTTTTACGTCTAAACGTAGTTTTGCGTCTAAACTCAGTTTGCATCTAAAAGTAGTTTACGTCTAAAACACAGTTTTATGTCTAAACACAGTTTGCGCAGTTTGCGTCTAAACATAGTTTTGCGTCTAAACTCAGTTTACGTCTAAACGTAGTTTTACGTCTAAACGCAGTTTGCGTCTAAACGCAGTTTTATGTCTAAACGTAGTTTTACGTTTAAAAGAAGTTTACGTCTAAAACATAGTTTTATGTTTAAACACAGTTTGCGCAGTTTACGTTTAAACGCAGTTTTACGTCTAAACGCAGTTTGCGTCTAAACGCAGTTTTACGTCTAAACGCAGTTTTATGTCTAAACATAGTTTGCGTCTAAAATAGTTACAAAGGGATCTAAACGTAGAAGCTAGTTCATAAAAGCACAGAAGACAGTCTTGCAGAATCAAAACACAAACGTAAGCTGATCGTACGAAAAACACAGATTTACGTTTGAATGCAGATTCGAAAAGATCAGCACTTAGAACTTGTTCGTAAAGGTACATAGAGCAGTAGTTATGTAGGAGGTTTGTAGTAATGATAAGGTACTCGAAATAAAAGCAAACCAGAGATTTAGAGTGGTTCGGTCAGTCTTGACCTACTCCACTTTTGGCTTCCTCTTCCGACGAGGTCACCAACATCAACTAGCTGCCTTCCTTCAATGGGCAAAGGCCAACTGCCCTTTTACAGTTTCACTCCTTTTGACAGGCTCAGGAGACAACCCTTACAGATCCTTTCTCTCCTCTCTTTACAACTCAAGACTTGAAGAACAGAAAGAGGAGAACTTTTGGACTTTACACAAATTTGAGCTCTTAGAATCACAGAAAAGATCAAGAATTCGGTGTGGATCTGTATCTTTTCAGTGCTGAATGGGTGGGGTATTTATAGGCCCCAACCTAGTTCAAATTTGGAGCTCAAAACGATCAAATCCCGGAATTCCGGGATCAGGCGGTTGCACCTCCTGACTGGAGAGGTTGCATCGCCTGGTAGAGCTCGAAGACTGAGCCTCTGGGCGGTGCCACCTCTGTCAGAGGCGGTTGCACCTCTTTGCCAGAGCTCGAAGACCGAGCTCAGGCGGTTGCACCGCCTAATTGGAGAGGTTGCACCGCTTGGCAGGGCTCGAAACTTGAGCTCTAGCGGTGCTACCTCTTGACAGAGGAGGTTGCACCGCCCAGTCTCGCTCGAAGACTGAGCCCTAGGCGGTTGCACCTCTTGCCTGGGGCGGTTGCACCGCCCAGTCTCGCTGGGAGACATAGCCTGGGCGGTGCTACCTCCAACCCTGGCGGTGCCACCTCTTTCACTATTCCAGCTCACTTGGTTTGGCTCCAAACTTGGTCCAAACCAGTCCGAACTTAGGCCTAATTGGCCCCTACTTGGGTTATAGGATTAACACCTAATCCTAACCCTAATTAACGTGCTAACTATGAATTTAAAGACATTTTCTAAGCTATTACAAAGTCCGCAAGTCAAGACTTCTTATGGCGAGCTTCCGGCAAACTTCCGGCGGTCTTCCGATGAACTCTCGGAAACCATTCTACGGACTCCCGGCAAGCTCCTAGACTTCACGATTTGATCTTAGCGAGTTTCAACGAGCTTCATCGGCAAGCTCCGATCTTTCTCGGCGAGCTCCGCGAACTTCCAACGAACCTTCCGGCGAGCTTCCGAAAAACCCTTCGGCAAGCTCCCAACTTATTCTCGGCTAGTTCCGGTAGCATTCCCGACGAACCTTCGGACTTCCGTCGAACTCTCGAACTCGCAACAAATCCTTCGCGCTTGACTCCGACACTTTGTTTCGCTTTATGTCTTTATCATTATCATAGTTAATCCTGCACAATAAAACAAAACTTCGATCGAGACAATTAATCCTAAGCAATTAACCAAGTTGTCCGACATGTCATTGGTCCCTCGACGCTTCGTCCGATTCTTCGGCGCATCGTCCTCTCCTGCAGCCTATTGCCCAATCAGCCAGTTAACTCCGCAACTTCGATATCCTTGGCACAATACCTGCTCTTCTTGGCCCGATGCCCGAGTCCACGGCCCGAAGCCTTCTGTCGATACGTTGACCGATCCACCGGCCCGACGTCCAATCTTCTGACATGTTCCTTCGGCACAACATGATTTTTCTGCTTTAATTGTCTCATCCTGATCGAAGCATCCTACGTCACTCAAAACACAGATTAAATCATAAACATATATCAAGTAGTTTCATCATCAAAATACGAGATTCAACAAAGACACATTGTAGAATTCCAACCGTATATCACTGTTTGTTTGATCTTGCTACTATATTTTTTCTATCCAAATCTCCACGAAATTTTATGACATCTTTGACACTTCCTAACAGCAGATTTCCCTTTGGTTTCGTCAAAAAATTCTCAATATAAACCATTGATATTTTACATCTAATCTGCTATACTTGAAAATCTGCACCGTAAAATTTCAGCCGCATAGCACTGATTGTTTGATCTTGATACTATGTTGTTTCTATCCAAATCTCTACAAAATTTTTATGATAGCTTTGACACTTCCTAATAGTAGATTTCCCTTTGGTTTCATCAAAAAATTCTCAATATAAACTTCTGATCTTTTACGTCCAATCTGCCATACTTAAAAATCTGTGCTGCAGAAAATTTCAGCCGCATATTATTGCCTTAATCCATCTATTTGCAATCTTTTTTGAATGAAATTTCTTATACACTTCATAGATCATCTTGGCTTCCATCTAAGATTGATCTATTGAGGAATTAATCTCTAAAACCAATTTTGAGTTGCTGTAAATTTTCATCGTAAATTGCTGAAATTTTTCGACGAGAATTCTGCTATCACAACTTGCACCAATTTCCTTGCTGTTATACTGCCGAAATTTTCTTGATTAAATTAGTAATCCTTGCTGTCATATAAACTGTGATTTTGCTATCAATTCCCTCCTCAATTCTCTCAAGTTTTTGGTGGAAATTACGTCGAGAAACTGTTGTTTCTTCGATGACAATTCTACTCTTACAAGATAGCACATACTTGCTGCAACTTCCACTGATTTCTCTCAAACCTTTGCTGCCATCTACCACAGATCCAAAACTTTCATCCATAGCCCTAAAACTCCACCAAACCACACCCTCAAACTACACCCAAAATAGCCACAAAACAAGCCTGAATCATAGCCTACATCCACCGATCCACCAACCCTTTCGACCATCACTTCTCTCAACCTATACATGCCTTTAACCTGACAACAAAAGAGAGATCTTAACATTATAGATTTGGAGGCATATACTATGGCATCTAAGGAGGCAATCGATGCTAAATTCGAAGCCTTGGAGGCGCGAATGGAGGATAAGATTCGGACGCTCTTTACCGAACTCAGATTGGGCCGACTACTAAGCCCGAAAAAATCATATCACGGAGAGAGCTTTGCCCAATCGCACCAGGCCCGAAGAGATGAGTTCCAAGAGAGGGGAGGCTCTATGATCAATCCCAACTATCCATGCATAAGGGTGGACTTCCCTAGATGGGAAGAAGGAGACCCGATTGGTTGGAACTTGCACGCGGAGCGATATTTTCGGTACCATAAAACCGCGGATGCATCTATGGTGAAAATTGCAGCTATACATCTTGAAGGGGATGCTATACAGTGGTTTGACTAGTTTGAACATACTTATAGAGTCCTTTCATGGCAACAATTCAAAGAAGGACTGCTGATCCGCTTCAGACCAACCGATTACGAGAATATTGACGGACAACTAGCAAAGATCCGACAAACCTCCACCATTCAGGAGTACCAAACCAGGTTTGAAAGGTTATCTAATCAAACTCTTGATTGGTCTCAAAAATAGCTATTGAGGACCTTTATTGAGGGCTTGAAGCCGGAGATCCGAGGAGAAGTTAAAGCACGACAACCGTACACGCTTATGGCAGCCATCTCTTTGGCACGACATCAAGAGGAGCAATTGAACCATGAAGCTCAAAGGACTAGGGTCACTCCTCAACCAGTAATATTGAAGCCCTTAGCCCCCCCTACTGTTGACCGAGTCCCTGCACCAAATAGGTTGACAAGAGAAGAGCTTCAGGAGTGATCTGCGAAGGGGTTATGTTGGCATTGCGACGAGCCGTGGAGCCATGAGCATCGTTGTAGTAAAAGGAGACTTTTTATCATTGAACCAGTAGAAAAAGAGGTCATTGAACATCCAGAAGAGAGCATTGAACATAAAGAAGAAGATGCAGAAGAAGAGCCACAACCGACCGAAGTTACGGTACATGCACTAGCCGGCTACTCAAACCCGCAAATGATGAAAGTTGAAGGCCTTCTCAAACAACAACCGATCACTGTTTTTATCAACTCGGGCAGCACTAATAATATCCTAAACAGCAAGGTTGCTATCCGAATGGCTTTACCTATTGAGAATCGTTGTAGGTTTGATGTTAAGGTCACTGACAGACGGATTTTGAAGTGTGATCGTAGGCGCCCGTAGGAGAAACTATTGCTGCAGGACCAAGAGATAATTGCAGATTTCTTCCTTCTCCCTCTTGATGATCATGAGGCCATGCTCAGAATTAAATGGTTGACAACATTAGGTGATTTTTCTTGAAATTTTATGAAACTAATTATGAAATTTTACAGTAAGGAGAAACAGGTGATACTGCACGGGAAACGTGGGGGCGACGTAACGATGATTTGCACACAACAAATGAAGAAGGTTTTGCATAAAGCATGCAGTGGCTTTTTAGTACAACTTGAGCAGCAAACTAAGGGAGAGCCAACAAAATTGGAAGATCCAGATCTACTTCCTTTGCTTGCTGAATTTTCAGATATATTTGACGAACTACGCAACCTACCTCTTACCCGTCGGCATGATCATTGTATAACGATTCTTCCAGGCCAATCTCCAGCAAATGCTCAGCCATATCAGTATCCACATCTCCAGAAGGATGAAATAGAAAGGATTGTAAAAGAGATGCTTAAAACAGGAGTTATTCGGCCATGTTGTAGCTCCTACTCTTCACCGGTGCTCCTCATATGAAAGAAGGATGGAATATGGCGATTATGTGTTGATTACCGAACTCTCAATGGCATAACCATCAAGGATAAATACCCTATTCCAGTAGTAGATGAGTTGTAAGATGAAAGGGACTACAAATCTTCACAAAGCTAGACCTTCGATCCGAGTATCATCAAATATGAGTATGCGAAAAAGACACACCGAAAACCACCTTTTGAACACACAATAACCACTATGAATTTTTGCTTTCTTCAAAAGAAGGTGAAATATCTTGGGCATATCATATCAGAGGAAGGTGTGGCAGTAGACCCCTTCAAAATTGGAGCAATGCAAAATTGGCTGATCCTGAGGAACATAAAATTGCTACATGGCTTTCTGGGTTTAACAGGCTAATACTGTAAGTTCGTGAAAATCTATGGAGAGATCAGTGCACCACTTACTTCCTTTCTGAAAAAGATGTCTTCCAATGGTCGGACAGAGCCTCCGTTGCCTTCGACAAACTTAAGGCAGCCATGACGACCACGCCGGTGCTAACACTACCAGATTTCAACCGACCCTTCATTATTGAGGCCGACGCATCTGGAGTCGGAATTGGAGCAATTCTCATGCAAGATGGTCGACCACTTGTATACACTAGCAAGGCATTATCCCCCTCCCATCAAAATAAGTCAACATATGATAAGGAGATGCTCGCCATTGTGCGTGCAGCAACGAGGTGGAGACCCTACTTGATTGGTCGACGATTTCAAATTAAAACCGACCATAAAAGCCTCAAGTACTTTTTGGAGCGAAAGATATCATCCCCTGAGCAGCAAAACTGGGTAACAAAACTTCTTGGATTTGATTATGAAATAACTTACAAAAAGGGGAAAGAGAATGTTCTTGCAGATGTGCTTTCGCAGCTACCCGAGCAAGCTGAAGTTTTTGTCATTTCACTTCCGACCAGCGACTTCCTTGAGGATATTAAGATGGAATGACAGGAAGATTCAGAGACTAGTAAGATTATAAAAAAATTGGAGGAAGCACGAAGCTCCATAGCTCATTACAATTGGGACTCAAAAGAATTACACTATAAGAGTACTAAATTGAAAAGGAGTATGGCATATCACTCACAAACCGATGGCCAGATAGAAGTTGTAAATTGGTGCTTGGAGATAGCCCAAAGCCACCCACCAAATATGACTACCCAAGGAGGACTTTAGACTCAGCCAAGTGTCATTATTGATCGACGGATTATGACTCGACGACGACGATCCACTACTGAATTGCTAATACAGTGGGCAAACCTACTAACAGAAGATGCCACTTTGGAGAACTATATTGACTTGAAGATTAAATTACCAAAATTCATGAATCGTCAGCCTCGAGAACAAGGCTGATTTGAAGAGGGCAGGTTTGTTAGGACTCTAGCTAGGAGAGTCCTAATTAAGAGGGACATTCATGTAAAACTGTTAGGATTTTAGCTAGGAGAGTCCTAATTGAGAGGGACATTCTGTTAGGGCTCTAGCTAGGAGAGTCCTAATTGAGAGGGACATTCTGTTATGACTCTAGTTAGGAGAGTCCTAATTGAGAGGGACATTCATGTAGGAGGTTTTTTCTTAGAGAAGAATTAGGAGTTGTAAGGGAATAGGAGTCTTGAGTAGGAGTCATATTAGGAGTTGGTTAGAAGTAAGAGTCTTAAGTAGGAGTCCTATTAGGAGTTAGGGTTTAGAAGCCCTATAAATAGCTATGTATTCCTCCTCTTTTCATAAGCAATAGATGAATCTTTTCTGCAGCCTTGGAGCAGCAACTTGGAGGGAGGAACCCCTATAGAGTTCCAAGGAGGCCGATCCCCTAAAGAGATCAACTCCAAGTTTAGAATCTGCAAGGGTTCTAACACATTCCTCTCAAATTGGTTCAATTCTTCTTGCATTGTAATGACCCAAAAATCATCTTTTAAGGCTACGTCAATGCATTTAGGTTTAATTTGAGAAAGGAAAGCGGCGTTAGCACAAAAATTCTTGAAAGAAGAACAAGTTTGAACCCCTTTTGTTGTATCTCCTATAATTAGCTCCTTTGGATGAGCATCTACATACTTCCACTCTTTGGGTAAAGAAATTTCAGAATAAGATGCATTTAAATGGCTATTTTGAGGAGGGGGTTCATTTAAATTCAAATTATCAAAACCAAGATCATCATCAAAATCATTTTTCTTTAAATCAGAAATTTCATTAAAAACTACATGAATAGACTCTTCTATTACTAAGGTCCTTTTGTTAAAGACACGAAAGACTTTAGAAATGGAGGAGTAACCAAGAAAAATGCCTTCATCGGATTTAGCATCAAATTTACCTAGGGCATCCTTTTCATTTAAAATGAAGCATTTACAACCAAAAACTTTAAAATAAGAAATATTTGGTTTTTTGTTATTCCATAATTCATAGGGAGTTTTTGATAGAGATGGTGTTATTAGGACCCTATTCATGATGTAACAAGCCGTATTTACGGCTTCGGCCCAAAAATATTTGGGTAAACTATGTTCATTTAACATAGTTCTTGCCATTTCTTGTAGGTTTCTATTTTTCCTTTCAACTACTCCATTTTGTTGAGGATTTCTTGGAGTTGAGAAGTTGTGATTGTACCCATTAACTTCGCAAAAAATTTGAAAGTGACGGTTTTGAAATTCACCACCGTGATCACTTCGAATTGATGAAATCATGAAGCCTTTTTCGTTTTGAGTGAGTTTACAAAATTTAGAGAAACACTTGAAGCAATCACTTTTGTGAGCTAAGAAATAGGTCCAAGTGTATCTAGAGTAGTCATCCACAATCACAAAAGCATATTTGCTTCCACCTAGACTTGTTGTATCAATTGGTCCAAATAAGTCCAAATGGATCAATTGTAACGGTCTAGTAGTGCTAATTTGATTTTTTGGTTTAAAGCTTGTTTTTATTTGTTTGCCTAGTTGACATGCATCGCATACCTTATCCTTAATAAACTTCATATTCGGAATCCCTCGTACTAATTCTTGAGATGAAATTTTAGATACTGTTTTCATGCTTGCATGGCCTAATCTCCTATGCCAAACCAAGCATCATCATTTACGGCGGAGAAACACATTTCATTACTTAGTTCATCAAGATTGATGGTATAGACATTATTTTGTTTTAAAGCAATCATACTCATGTTATGATTTGGTTTTTCAATAATGCACATATTTGATTCAAATCTAACGATATAACCTTTATCGCATAGTTGACTAATACTCAAGAGATTATGTTTCAATCCATCAACTAGTAAAACATCATCAATGGAAAAACTAAATTTGTTACCAATAGTTCACTTGCCAATGATTTTGCCTTTGTTGTTGTCTCCGAAGGTGACGTACCCTTCTTCTTTGCTAGTGAGCATAGAGAAATGAGATGGATCTCCAGTCATATGTCTTGAGCATCCACTATCGAGATACCATCTCTTGCTCCTAGCTTGTGGGTTTGTCTACAAAAGAGGATGACTTTTAGGTACCAATTTGATTTTGGGTGCCTTAAAAATTGACCCACTAACTTTGTTATTTATTATTGAATCCTTTATAGTTCCTTTAGGAACCTATATTAATTTTTGTGAACTAATTTTCCTAAATGGACATTTGTAGGCAATATGTCCGGATTTGCAACAGAAGTTGCATTTCATATAAGAGGAAACATATAACGTAGGTCCTTTTATGAAAGTGGTAGGATTTTGATGTGATCCTTTTACAAATCCAATTCCATTTCTATTTGCGATGTGACCCTTACGTGCAAGGATCATATCTAATCCTTTGCTACCAACCTTAAACTTGTTTAAGGTTTCTTTAAGAAGAAAATTTTTATTTTTTATTGCTTCTAAATGCTCACACTTAGAGCATGGAGGAGTTTGAAGACTATCAAACTTATCTTGTAGCAAAGCATGCTCTTTCTTTAAGATACTTAACTTCTTGCTAACAGTTCTACATTCATCAAATAATTCATTAAAAGCAATAGAGAGTTCTTCAAAAGATAAATCTTCATTAAATAAATCACATACCTCTTCTCCTAAAGCCATTAGCGCGTAATGAGCAACTTGCTCGGTGTTGGACTCCTCTTCTTCAGATGCGCTTGAATTATCCCACGTTGCCTTGAGCGCCTTCTTCTTTGATGTTCTCTTTTTGGCTTGAGGACAATCGTTCTTGTAGTGTCCCGGTTTTTTGCATTCATAGCAAATCACTTGGTCCTTTTTTTGTTCAAATTTATTTTTTATATTATTTTTAAATTTGTTCTTTCTTAAATATCTTTTAAATTTTTGAGTCAAAAGTGCAATGTCATTGTCACTGTCCTCATCACTTGATGTTTCTTTCAAGTGGTCTTCTTGTGATTTGAGTGCCATATCCTTCCTGTTCTTTGGAAGGGGGTTCTCGAGCTCGTCATGAGCTTGACATGTCATTTCGTAGGTCATTAAAGACCCAATGAGTTCTTCAAGAGGGAATGTTTTAAGATCTTTGGCCTCTTGAATGGTCGTAACTTTTGGATCCTAACTTTTTAGGAGTGATCTTAAGATTTTAGTTACTAGTTCAAAGTTAGTAAAACCTTTACCAAGAGCTTTGAGTCCATTGATGACATCCGTGAACCGGGTGTACATGTCTCCGATGGACTCATTTGGTTTCATTCGAAAAAGTTCGTAAGAGTGCACAAGGATGTTGATTTTGGACTCTTTCACTCGGCTAGTGCCTTCATGAGTGACTTCAAGAGTTCTCCAAATATCAAAAGCCGAATCACAAATTGAAACGCGATTAAATTCATTTTTATCTAGTGCACAAAACAATGCATTTATAGCCTTTGCATTTAAAGTAAAAACCTTTTTTTCCGATTCATTCCATTCGCTCATCGGAAGAGAAGATTTTTGAAATCCATTCTCGACAATAGACCAAAGCTCAAAGTCCATAGAAATGAGGAAGATCCTCATGCGAGTCTTCCAATATGTGTAATCCGACCCATTAAACAAAGGTGGTCGTGCAATAAAATGGCCCTCTTGCATGCCGGAGTAAGCCATCTCTCTTGGGTATTAAACCAAATACGAGAGATAACCTTGCTCTGATACAAATTGTTAGGATCGAAGTGGCACTAAGAGGGGGGGGGGGAGGGGGTGAATTAGAGTAGCGGATTAAAACTTCTGTTTTAGAAAAATCTTTCATACGATAAGAACGGAACTTGAAAAGCCTAACTTGAAAGCGTATTCTTAAAGTTGCACAGCAAAGGTAATAAGGAACTAAAGCATGTAAGAAGGTTTGCAGTAATGTAAATAGCAATAATGAAATGCAAACCAGAGATTACGCCGATTTTAGAGTGGTTTGGTCAAATGACCTACATCCACTTGCGAGGCCCCTCTTCGATGAGGCTCCCACCTTCCACTAGCAAATCTCTTGAAATTGAAGGGTAAATACCCCTCTTACAACCTTTTACAAGCAGTTCAACCTCTTACAAATTTTCAGTAAGAAAGAAAGAGGAGAACTCTCTAGCAAATTGAAAACAAGACTTTCTAAGACTTTCTAAGGCTTTTCTCTCAACCAAATGCTTCTCAAAAGTTGTTATCTCAGCTGAGATTTGAGGGGTATTTATAGGCCTCAAGAGGATTCAAATTTGGGCTCGAAAATTTGAATTATCTTTGGGTTCCCGATGCTGGCGGTTCCACCGCCTAGCGCTCGGGTGCTGGATGGTGCAACCGCCCAGCCTAGGAGGTGTCACCGCCCAGCTCTCGGGTGCTTGGCGGTGCCACCGCCTAGCTCTCCGGTTCACTAGTTTGGCTTAATTTTAGCCCAAACCAAATCTGACTTTGGGCCCAGTTGGCCCATAACCAGGATATAGGATTATCTCTTAATCCTAATCCTAATTATAAGTGAACTACATAACAAAACACATCCTAAGCAAGTTTTCAACCGCGAACGTCGAGTCTTGTTCCGGCGAGCTTTCCGACGAACTTTCTTCCAACGGACTCCCATCAAGCTCCCGAACTTGTGATGACTTTAACGAGTAGCCGAGCCTTCTCAGTGATCTCCGTGAACCTCCGACAATCTCTTCGGCGAACTTTCGAAAATTCCGACAGGTTCCCGATTTCTTCTCGGTTGGTTCCGGCAGCATCTCCGACGATTCTTCGGACTCTTAAACTTCCATCGAACTTGACTCCGGTATCCTTGCTTTATGTTTTCTGGATATCGTAGTTAATCCTGCACACTTAACTCAATAATATGGATTAGATCAGTTAAGCCACCGATTGATTATATCATCAAAATCCGAGATTCAACATAGAGTTCCAAGGAGGCCGATCCCCTAAAGAGATCAACCCCAAGTTTAGAATCTGCAAGGGTTCTAACATGCTCTTCCTCTGGATCATCTGCGTTAGTAGACTCGGGACCATCTATTGGCATTCTTTGAGTAGAAGAGTTCGACTGAAAAGAATTAGACCTACCAATCTCAAGCTCCACCTGCTTTTGCGTTCTATCATTTGTACAACTAGTAGATTCTTCTTTAGAAGATAACATAGACAATTCATCAAAAGTAACATCTCTACTGATTATAAATTTTAGGGATTTGGCATCAGAACACTATAATCTGTATCCTTTCACCCCAGAAGCATATCCAAGGAAAATGCACTTTTTCGCTCGAGGCTCTAATTTTCTTTCATTTACATGCATGTATGTTGGACACCCAAAAATTTTTAAATCAGAGTAATCAGCAGAAGTACTTGACCAAACTTCCTTCGGAGTTTTAAAGTTAAGTGCTGTAGAAGTCCTTTGTCAACCCTGCATTTGAGATCATACACATTGCTCTCTCCAAGAGTATTCTGTTTATATGTTCGGCCACACCATTTTGCTGAGGCGTCATCCTAACAGTACGATGCCAAACAATTCCTTCATTTTTGCAGAATTCATCAAAGTCACCTTCACAAAATTTCATGCCATTATCTGTTTGAAGCCGCTTAATCTGTTTACCTGTTTGCTTCTCAATCAAAGCCTTCCATTGTTTAAAGGTTAGAAAAATATTATTTTTATGCTTCAAAAAATAAACCCAAACTTTCCTAGAATAATCATCAATAAAAGTCAACATATACCTAGCACCACCCTTAGACTGAACATGAGCTGGACCCCAAAGGTCTGAATGAATATAGTCAAGAGTACCTTTTGTTTTGTGAACGACCGGAGAATTGAAGTTGACTCTTTTCTGCTTTCCAAAAATGTAGTGTTCACAAAAATCCAATGGCCCCTTTTGCTCAATATACTCAAACCTTTTTCACTCATATGACCCAAACGCATATGTCATAATTTGGTGATGTCAGAATCAGACAATGATGATGACAAGACTGCAACTGAGCCTGTGACTATAGTTCCCTGTAAAATATATAAGCTACCAGACCTACAAGTTTTCATAACAACAAGAGCACTTCTAGAAACTTTCATAACTCCACCTTTAGCTGTGTATTTACACCCAAGGGCCTCTAGGGTGCCTAAAGAGATGAGATTCTTTTTTAAATCAGGAACATGTCTAACATTAGTTAGCGTCCTCACAATACCATCATGCATTTTAATTCGGATTGTTCCTCTACCAACAACATCACATGCTGCATTATTGCCTATCAAAACAATTCCACCAATGCAAGATTCATATGTGGAAAACAAATCTCTATTAGGACACATGTGATAAGAACAATCAGAATCTAAAATCCATTCATTTTTAGACCTCGTCTTGTCATCAATAGCAGAGAAAATATTTCCAACATTCTCATTAGTTGCTACACTAGCTTCAGTGGATTCAATAGTTTTCTCAACAAATTTTTCCTTTTGCTTTAATTTATTTTTTAATTTAAAGCAATCAGATTTAATGTGCCCAATTTTATGACAATATCTGCACTCCAAATTTCTATGTCTAGATTTAGATCTAGATTTAGATCTACTACTGTCAAATTCCCTTTTATCTGTTCTCCCCCTAACAACCAGACCTTCAGCCTGACTCTCTCTACTTTCCCCAGAGATATCCTTGTCTATTTGCTCTTTAGATTTTAGTGCAGATTTAATTTCCTGATATGAAATTGTTTCTTTTCCATAAATCATAGTATCACGGAAATGCTTAAAAGATTGGGGAAGAGAACACAAAAGTAATAGGGCCCTATCCTCATTATCAATTTTTGTATCTATATTCTCTAAATCCATAACCAAGAAATCAAATTTATCAAGATGTGAGAGTATAGATGTACCTTCAGTCATCCGAAGCATATACAAACTCTGCTTTAAGTAGAGATGATTCTCTACTGTCCTCTTCATATACAAGGCTTTAAGCTTGTCCCACATGCTCTTAGCCGTAGTCTCCATAGCTACCTCCCGTAAAACCTCATCAGAGAGATTTAGAATAATGCTCGATCGGGCCTTCTTATCTATACCCACAAAATCTTCCTTTGACGTACTATCTAGATTGTTCTCAGCTCCCTGTAGTGCCAAATAACTCTGTCTTGAACCAGAATGGCCTCCATCTTGAGTTGCCACACGCCGAAGTTGACATTTCTGTCGAATTTCTTGACAATGATATTTGTTATTGTTATTGTTGTCAAAAGATCCCAGAACCAAGCTCTGATACCAGTTTGTTAGAGCTAGACCTAGGAAATTTACCAAAGGGTAATTTTGGTAACCCAATAAAAATAATAAAGCGGAAGAATAAAAGAAGCGATAAGAATACCAGATTTACGTGGTTCGATCAATTAACCTTGACCTACATCCACGGACGAAAGGGGAGCAAATCACTACTATAAAAGAGACTATTACAAGTGCCTTAGGAAGATGTTCCTAGGCCATAAAACACCCGAAAATACTAAACAAGAAAAAATTCAAACTATAAGCCCAAACTATTTAACTAAGTGTGGACTTAAACCCAAAACAAACACTTCGATTTTTCTTGTAGTGCTACTTGTGGTGCCTGTGGTGCATCTGACTTCAAAACCCAAGCCCTTATTTATAGTTCCGATAGGAGATAACAAGCCTGATTTTTCCGATGTGAGACTATGGGACTTGCCAAACTAACATGATACCAAAACTTTTAATATTTTTATTACATCATTACATCATTATACATCATTAAATCATCAAACATGATTTCATAAAACATAAAGCATTTTCAATCAAAATAAGTTTGTTTATTGTAATAATGTATTTTTCTTTTTAAGTGAATCTAATTCTTCATGGTTAGTGCTGTAACATCCCATTAGTCCCATATCGAGAGTGGGCAATGAGAAAGATTGGCTTATATGGGCCTAATGAGTGTATTACAAAAACTCCCGCTTGAGCATTTTGGTTCGTGGTTGAAGGATCAAAATGGAGTTATTGGCAAATTGGCTCATTAGACTCAGGTCGTGACATTTGGTATCAGAGTTAAACCTTACATCCCATTAGTCCCACATCGAGAGTGGGCAATGAGTATGATTGTGTGATTGTGTTAGAGCCCTTGCATATTCTAAACTTGGGGTTGATCTATTTAGGGGATCGGCCTCCTTGGAACTCTATAGGGGTTCCTCCCTCCAAGTTGCTGCCTCAAAGGTTGCAGAAAAGATTCATCTAAGAAAAAACCTCAAGCCTTGTCCTCAGTTGTGTTGGGCAGTTGGATCTGGGGTGACTCGTGTTCTCCCAACTTGGGCTTTAGGCATGATACGTGGAAGACAGGGTGAATTTTGGCATCCTCAGGTAATTTAAGTCTATACGCCACAGCTCCAATACGCTCTGTGATCTGATAAGGCCTATAAAAATATGGGGATAGTTTCATGGAGGCTTGGGGATAGTTTCATGGAGGCTCGAGTGTTGATAGAGAGTTGCTTATATGGCTGTAGGTGAAGATAAACCCAATCTCCCACTGAAAATTCTCTTTCACTTCATCGTGTGTCGGCTTGCTGCTTCATTATGGCTTGAGCGGTAGAGAGATTATCTTTTAATAGTTGTAAGAGTTTGTCCCTATCAATCAATTCTTGGTCAACCTGATCTACCTTGGCTGAGCCAATTACATACTTTGGAATCACAGGGGCTGGTCGACCATATAATGCTTCATAAGGGGCACATTTTGTAGATGAATGATATGTGGTCTTATACCACCTTTCGGCTCAGGGAAGCCATTTCGCTCACTCTTTTGGTCGGTCGCTAGCGAAACACCGGAGGTACATCTCTAAGCACCTATTTACCACCTATGTTTGGCCGTTAGTTTGTGGATGATATCCTGTGCTCATCTTGAGTTTGGTGCCTTGTAACTGAAATAACTCGGTCCAAAATTTACTAGTGAAGATCCTGTCGCGATCACTTACGATGGACCTTGGCATCCCATGCAATTTAAAAATATTTTCTATAAAAATCTGGGCAATACTAGCAACAATGTAGGGATTTCTCACAGTACAAAAATGAGCATATTTCGTAAGTCGATCAACCACCACGAGAATCGTGCTTTTACCTTTGGAAGATGGCAGCCCTTTAATGAAGTCCATTGAGATGTCAGTCCACACTGAGTCTGGTTTGGGTAGTGGTTGTAGCTTCCCTGGATTTGCCACAGTTTCACCCTTGTGCTGTTGACATACATCACATTGCGCCACATATTCAGCAATAATTTTTTTCATCCCTCTCTAATAAAAATTTTGTTTCACTCTTTTGTAGGTTCTTAGGAATCCAGAGTGCCCTGCTGAATGTATGGAGTGCATTTCATGAAAGATGATTACGATGCAAGGGGAGTCAGGTATAAGCACAATGCGACCTTTGTAGCGTAGATCCCTCGAATCCCAAGTGTAGTGGGCTATTGCACTTGGATCCTCCTCCAATTTTTTTATGATGTTGCTGATCTCTGGATCATTTTTCCATTCTTCCCTAATGTCCTCAAGGAGACCGGTGGTAGGAAGGGAGATGGCTGAAACCTTAGCTTGTTCAGGTAGCCATGAGAGTGCATCTGCAATAACATTTTTTTTCCCCTTTTTATAAATAATTTCATAATCAAATCCAAGAAGTTTGGTTACCCATTTTTGCTGCTTAGGGGATGATATCTTTAGCTCCAAAAAGTACTTGAAGCTTTTATGGTCAGTTTTAATTTGAAATTGTCGGCCGATCAAGTAGGGTCTCCACCTCATTACTGCGTGTACAATGGCAAGCATCTCCTTATCATATACTGACATGTTTTGATGTGAGGGAGATTATACCTCACTAGTGTATGCGAGTGGTCGATCATTTTGCATGAGAACGACTCCAATTCCGACTCCAGTTGCGTCGGCCTCAATGATGATGGGTCTATTAACATCTGGTAGCGCAAGCACCGACATCGTTGTCATGGCTGCTTTAAGTTTGTCGAAGACAACAGAGGCTTTGTCCGACCATTGGAAAGCATCTTTTTTCAGTAAATAAGTGAGTGGTTTACTGATCTTCCCATAGTCCTTAACAAATTTTCTATAGTAGCCCATTAGTCTAAGGAACCCCCGCAGTAATTTCACGTTTGTAGGTTTCGACCAGCCTTGCATTGCCTCAATTTTTGTTGGGTCTACCGCCACTCCTTCTTCTGATATTATATGCCCAAGGTACTCTACATTTTGCTAGAGAAAGCTGTACTTTGGTTGCTTAATAAAAAGAGTATTCTCCCGAAGGATCATCAAAACAATCCGTAAATGCTGAAAGTGAGTTTCAAGAGAAGGGCTGTAAACGAGAATATCATCGAAAAATACCAGCACAAATTTACGAAGAAAGCTCCGAAATATATCATTCATAAGACTTTGAAAGGTTGAAGGAGCATTAGTGAGTCCAAAAGGCATTACCAAGAATTCATAATGGCCATCATGTTTGCGAAATGCAGTTTTTGGAATGTCATCGTAACATACCCGAATTTGGTGGTAACCAGATCGGAGGTCCAACTTCGTGAAGACTCAAGCTCCTTTCAATTCATCAAGAAGTTCATCCACCATTGGTATTGGGTACTTGTTCTTGACGGTGATGCCATTTAAAGATCGGTAGTCGATGCACATCCGCCAAGTTCCGTCCTTCTTGCGTACAAGTAGCACTGGTGAGGAATAGGGGCTGCAACTTGGCCGAATCACCCCTGTTTCAAGCATCTCCTTTATGATCTTCTCAATTTCATCTTTTTGGAGGTGAGGATATTGGTACGGTCGAGTGTTTGCTGGTGGCTTGCTTGGAAGGATTGGAATTCGATGGTCATGTTGCCGCAAAGGAGGAAGACCGTGCGATTCAGCAAATATGTCGGCAAATTCAATAAGCAATTGGGCAAGATTTTAATCTTCAATTTCTATTTTCTTCTCTTCTGGTTGTGGCTAGAGATGCATCAAAAAGCCACCATTTACCTTGTGCAAAACTTTCTCCATTCATTGGGTCGAAACAGTGGTAACGTTGCTTCCGCGCTTCCCGCATATGATGATCTGTTTGCCCTTACAGTAGAATTTCATAATTAATTTAGAAAAGTTCCAAGAGACATCACCTAGTGTAGTTAGCCATTTTATACTAAGCACTGCCTCATAGTCATCGATTGGTAGGAGGAAGAAATCGGTGATAATTTCTTGGTCTTGCAGTAATAGTTTCACCTGCGGGCATCTTTGGTCACACTTTAGGATTCTGCCGTCGGCAACCTTTACATCGAACTTGCTGCAACCTTCAATATGCAGTGTCATCCGAGCAGCAACCTTACTATTCAGGAAGTTATTAGTGCTACCCGTGTCGATGAGAACAGTGATCGGCTGTTGTTTGAGAAGGCCTCCAACTTTCATCGTTTGCGGATTTGAGTAGCCGGCTAGTGCGTGTACCGTAATGTCGGTCAGCTATAGCTCTTCTTCCATATCTTCTTCTTCATGTTCAAGGCCCTCTTCTAGATGTTCAATGACCTCTTCTTCTACTGGTTCAATCATAAGAAGTCTATCTTTTTTACAGCGATGCTCGCGGCTCCACGGCTCGTCGCAATGCCAACATAACCCCTTCGTAGATCGCTCCTGAAGTTCTTCTCATGTTAACCTTTTCAGTGCAGGGACTAAGTTGATAGTAGGGGGGGCTGAGGGCTTTAGTATTGTAGGTCATGGAGTGATCCTAGTCCTCCGGGCTTCATGGTTCAATCGCTCCTCTTGAAGTCGTGCGAAAGAGATGGCTACCATAAGTGTGTATGGTTGTCGCGCCTTAACTTCTCCCCGGATCTCCGGCTTTAAGCCCCCAATAAAATCCCCCAATCGTTATTTTTCAGACCAATCATGAGTTTGATTAGATAATCTTTCAAACCTGGTTTGGTACTCCTGAATGGTGGAGGTATGTCGGATCTTTGCTAGTTGTCCGTCAATGTTCTCGTAATAAGTTGGTCCGAAGCGGATCAGTAGTCCTTCTTTGAATTGTCATCATAAAAGGACTCCATAAGTGTGTTTAAACTAGTCAGACCATTGTATGGCATCCCCTTTAAGATGTATAGTTGTAATTTCTACCATTGATGCATCCGCAGTTTTATAGTACTGAAAATATCGCTCCGTGCGCGAGATCCAACTAATTGGGTCTCCTTCTTCCCATCTAGGGAAGTCCACTCTCATGCGCGAATAGTTGTGGTCAGTTATAGAGCCTCCCCTCTCTTGGAAGTCATCTCTTTGGGCATGATGTGATTGGTTAGAGCTCCCTCCTTGATGTGATTTCTTCGGGCTTGGTGGTCGGCCCAAACTGAATTCGGTAAGGAGAGTCCGAATCTTATCCTCCATTCGTGCATCAAAGGCTTCAAATTTAGCATTGATTACCTCCTCAGATGCCATAGTATATGACTCCAAATCTGTGATGTTAAGATCTCTCTTTTGTTGACGGGTTAAAGGCATGTATAGGTTTGATAGAAATCAGTGAAAGTTTGCTACAGAATTGTGTTATCTTGTAAGAGCAGAATTATCGTCGAAGAAACAGCGGTTTCTCGATAAAATTTTCACCAAAAATTTGAGAGATTTGAGGAGGGAATTGACAATAATATCTTAGTTTATATGACAGAGAAAATATAGTATCAAGATCAAACAAATAGTGCTATGCGGTTGAAATTCTGCAATATATATTTCGTTGTAGAGATGAAAACTTTGTGACGAAAAGTTTATGCAGCAATATAGGAACAAATTTTTTTTTTTTTTTTGGATTTTCGGATAGGGATAACTAAATTGCAGCATCAGTAAGGTAGGAAACCAGAACCTGTTGCAATTCACGGGATGATCCGCAGTGGTGGAGATGATGGCGAAATTTGGCGACGATCTTTTAAGCAATTGTGGGAATTGCTTTGGACAATTTTGGAGGGTTGATGGATGGTAGTGGAAGGGCAGCGAGATGCCAAGAATGCTGCTCTAATACCAGGTGTTAGAACTATAATATCCCTCACTTTTGAAAATTATTAATAAGGATTCATATGTAAATTGGAGGACGTATATGTAAATATAGAAATTTTAAGGACTAAACTGTAAGTTGCAAAAAGAAAAAATAAAGAAAACCGAAAATTTCGGTTTGATCCCACCGCCTCCCACGTCTCTCTGTTTCTTCGAGAAACAGAGAAACAGAGAGAGGAGCGGTGGGGTGTGGGGAGAAGAATAAGAGAAGTAGAGGGAGAAGAGAAGAAGAGGGAAAAGAACCTCGGAAGAAGAGGGAGAAGAGAAGAAAAGAAGAAGAAGAAGAAGAAGAAGAAGAAGAAGAGAGGGAAGATGGAGAGGAGAGAGAGAGAGGCAGCAGCTGCAGCTAGGGCTGCAGCACCTCTGTTTCCTGCAGGTGGAAACAGAGGAGAGGATGTGTGGGGCGTTGGGGAGGAGAAGGGAAGAAGAAGAAGAAGAAGAAGAAGAAGAAGAAGAAGAAGAAGAGAGGAGGATAGCTGTGGCAAGGCTGCAACGAGGAGGTGTGTGGAGTTAGGGAGGAAAAGGGAAGAGGAGAAGAAGAGAAGGAGAAGAAGAATAAGAAGAGAAGGAAGAGGGAGAGGAGCGAGAGGTGGTAGCAGCTAGGGCTGCAGCACCTCTGTTTCCTGCAAGTGGAAACAGAGGAGAGGTGTGGGGCGTTCAAAGAGGAGAAGAAGAAGAAGAGGAAGAGAAAAGGAAGAGGAAGCAGGAGAAGAGGTTGTGATATCTCTGTTTCCTGCAGAGGAAACAGAGGAGAGGGTGTGTGTGACACTGGGGAGGAGGAGGGAAGAAGAAGAGGAGAAGAAGAAGAGAAGCGAAAGGAGGAGCTGTGGCTACGGCGGTGGAATCTGCAGCTGGAAGAGAAGGAGAGGAAGAGATGGTGAGGAAGAAGAGAGGAAGTAGAAGTGGGTGAAGAGGCAGCATCTCTGTTTCCTGCAGGAGGAAAACAAAGGAAAGGAGGTGCTGTTCGTCAGGGAGAAGAAGGGGAGGAAGGAGAAGAAGAGAAGAAGAAGAAAGGAAGGAGAAGGAAGAGGAGAAGGGAAAGAAGTAGCTGAGGCTGCGGCTGTGGTAGCTGCAGCTATGGCAGGGAAAGAGGAAGAGAAAGCAAGAAGGGAAGGAGAGGAAGAAGAAAAGGGAAAGAAGGGGCTGCGGCTGCGGCGATGGCAGCTGCAGTTGGAAGAGAAGAAGGAGAGGAAGATGAGCAGGGGAGGAAGAAGAGGTTGTGGCTGTGGCTGAGGCTGCGACTGCAGCAGTGCAGCTGGGAAAGAAGAGAAGGAAAGGAAGAAGAAGAGAAAGGAAAAGGGAAGAGGAGAGGAAGAGGAAAAGGGGAGTGTTAGGACTCTAGCTTGGAGAGTCCTCATTGAGAGGGACATTCATGTAAAAATGTTAGGACTCTAGCTAGGAGAGTCCTAATTGAGAGGGACATTTTGTTAGGACTCTAGCTAGGAGAGTCCTAATTGTGAGGGGCATTCAGGTAGGAGGTTTTTTCTTAGAGAAGAGTTAGGAGTTGTAAGGGAATAGGAGTCTTGAGTAGGAGTTCTATTAGGAGTTGGTTAGAAGTAAGAGTCTTAAGTAGGAGTCCTATTAGGAGTTAGGGTTTAGAAGCCCTATAAATAGCCATGTATTCCTTCTCTTTTCTTAAGCAATAGATGAATCTTTTCTGCAGCCTTTGAGCAGCAACTTGGAGGGAGGAACCCCTATAGAGTTCCAAGGAGGCCGATCCCCTAAAGAGATCAACCCCAAGTTTAGAATCTACAAGGGTTCTAACACCTGGTATCAGAGCAGTGTTCTTGGCATCTCGCTGCCCTTCCACAACCATCCATCAACCCTCTACAACCATCCAAAGCAATTCTCACAATTGCTTAAAAGATCGTCACCGAATTCCGTCATCATCTCCACCACCACGGATCATCTTTTGATCTCCTCGTGAATTGCAACAGGTTCTAGTTTCCTACCTTACTGTTGCTGAAATTTAGTTATCCTTATTCAAAAAAAAAAAAAAAAAAATATCGTTCCTATATTGCTGCATAAACTTTTCGTCACAAAGTTTTCATCTCTACGACGAAAGATACATTGCAGAATTTCAGCCGCATAGCACCATCTGTTTGATCTTGCTACTGTGCTTTTTCTATCCAAATTTTTACTAAATTTTTATGACATCTTTGACACTTCTTAACAGTGGATTTCCCTTTGGTTTCATCAAAAAATTCTCAATATAAACTACTGATCTTTTATGTCCAATCTGTTGCACTTGAATTGTAGAATTCAAGCCGCATAGCACCATCTGTTTGATCTTGCTACTGTGCTTTTTCTATCCAAATTTCTACAAAATTTTCATGACATCTTTGACACTTCCTAATAGTAGATTTCTCTTTGGTTTCATCGAAAAATTCTTAATATAAACTACTGATCTTTTATGTCCAATCTGGTGCACTTGAAAATCTATGCTGCAGAAAATTTCAGCTGCATATCGTTGCCTTAACCCATCTATTTGCAATCTTTTTTGAATGAAATTTCTTATACACTTCATAGATCATCTTGGCTTCCATCTAAGATTGATCTATTAAGAAATTCATCTCTAAAAAATGATTTTATGTTGTTGAAAATTTTCATCGTAGCCCGCTGAAATTTTTCGACGATAATTCTGCAATTGGAACTTGCACCAATTTCCTTGCTATTATACTGCTGAAATTTTCTTGATTAAATTAGATATTCTTTCTGTCATATAAACTGTGATTTTTCTATCAATTCTCTCAAGTTTTTGGTGGAAATTACGTCGAGAAACCGTTGTTTCTTCGACGACAATTCTACTCTTACAAGACAGCACATACTTGCTGCAACTTCCACGGATTTCTGTCAAACCTTTGCTACCATCTACCACAGATCCAAAACTTTCATCCACAGCCCTAAAACTCTACCAAACCACACCCTCAAACTGCACCCAAAACAGCCACAAAACAAGCCTAAACCGCAGCCTACATCCACCAATCCACCAACACTTTCGACCATCACTTCTCTCAACCTATACATGCCTTTAACCCAACAGCAAAAGAGAGATCTTAACATCATTGATTTGGGGCCATATACTATGGTATCTAAGGAGGCAATCAATGCTAAATTCGAAGCTTTGGAGGTGCGAATGGAGGATAAGATTCGGATGCTCTTTACCGAACTCAGATTGGGCCGACCACTAAGCCCGAAGAAATCATATCAAGGAGAGAGCTTTGCCCAATCACACCAAGCCCGAAGAGATGAGTTCCAAGGGAGAGTAGGCTCTATGACCGACCCCAACTATCCATGCATGAGAGTGGACTTCCCTAGATGGGAAGAAGGAGACCCGATTGGTTGGATCTCACGCGCGGAGCGATATTTTCGGTACCACAAAATCGCAGATGCATCTATGGTGAAAATTACAGCTATACATCTTGAAGGGGATGCTATACAATAGTTTAAACAGTTTGAACATACTTATGAAGTCCTTTCATGGCAACAATTCAAAGAAGGACTGCTGATCCGCTTCAGACCAACCGATTACGAGAATATTGACGAACAACTAGCAAAGATCCGACAAACCTCCACCATTCAGGAGTACCAAACCAGGTTTGAAAGGTTATCTAATCAAAATCATGATTGGTCTCAAAAACAGCTATTGAGGACCTTCATTGAGGGCTTGAAGCCGGAGATCCGAGGAGAAGTTAAAGCGCAACAACCGTACACGCTTATGGCAGCCATCTCTTTCGCACGACATCAAGAGGAGCAATTGAACCATGAAGCTCGGAGGACTAGGGTCGCTCCTCAACTAGTAATATTGAAGCCCTCAGCCCCCCCTACTGTCGACCAAGTCCCTACACCAAAGAGGTTAACAGGAGAAGAGCTTCGGGAGCGATATGCGAAGGGGTTATGTTGGCATTGTGACGAGCCGTGGAGCCGTGAGCATCGCTATAGTAAAGGAGGACTTCTTATGATTGAACCGATAGAAGAATAGGTCATTGAACATTCAGAAGAGAGCCTTGAACATGAAGAAAAAGATGCAGAAGAAGAGCCACAATCGACCGAAGTTACGGTACAAACACTAGCTGGCTACTCAAACCCGCAAACGATGAAAGTTGGAGGCCTTCTCAAACAACAACCGATCACTGTTCTCATCGACACAGGCAGCACTAATAACTTCCTAAACAGTAAGGTTGTTATCCATATGAACTTACCTATTGAGAATTGCAGCAGGTTTGTCACTAAGGTCGCCAACGGACAGATTTTGAAGTGTGATCATAGGTGCCCGCAGGTGAAACTGTTGCTGGAGGACCAAGAGATAATTGCAGATTTCTTCCTCCTCCCTCTTGATGATTATGAGGCCATACTCAGAATTAAATGGTTGATGACATTAGGTGATATTTCTTGGAATTTTATGCAACTATTTATAAAATTTTACAGTAAGGAGAAACAAGTGATACTACATGGGAAACGTGAGGGCGACGTAACGATGATTTGCACACAACAAATGGAGAAGGTTTTGCATAAAGCATGCAGTGGTTTTTTGGTACAACTTGAGCAGCAATCTAAGGGAGAGCCAACAGAATTTGAAGATCCAAATCTACTTCCTTTGCTTACTGAATTTTCAAATATATTTGACGAACCGCGCAACCTACCTCTTACCTGTCGGTATGATCATTGTATAATGATTCTTCCAGGCAAATCTTCAGCAAATGCTCAGCCATATCAGTATCCATATCTCCAGAAGGATGAAATAGAAAGGATTATAAAAGAGATGCTCGAAACAGGAGTTATTCGGCCAAGTTGCAACCTCTACTCTTCGCCGGTGCTACTTGTACGCAAGAAGGACGGAACAAGGCGAATATGTGTTGATTACCGAGCTCTCAATGGCATAATCATCAAGGACAAATACTTTATTCCAATAGTAGATGAATTGCTAGATGAAAGGGAGCACAAATCTTTACAAAGCTGGACCTTTGATCCAGGTATCATCAAATACGAGCATGCGAAGAAGACATACAGAAAACCACCTTTTGAACACACAACAACCACGAATTTTTGCTTTCTTCAACAAAAGGTGGAATATCTTGGGTATATCATATCAGAGGAAGGTGTGGCAGTGGACCCCTTCAAAATTGGAGCAATGCAAAACTGGCCGACCTCGAGAAACATAAAATTGCTACATGGCTTTCTAGGTTTAACAGGCTACTACCGCAAGTTCGTGAAAAACTATGGAAAGATCAGTGCACCAGTTACTTCCTTACTAGAAAAAGATGTCTTCCAATGGTTGGACAGAGCCTTCGCTGCCTTCGACAAACTTAAGGCAGCCATGACGACGACGCCAGTGCTAACACTACCAGATTTCAACCGACCCTTCATTATTGAGGCCGACACATCTGGAGTCAGAATTGGAGCCATTCTCATGCAAGATGGTCGACAACTCGCATACACTAGCAAGGCATTATCTCCCTCCGATCAAAATATATCAACATATGATAAGGAGATGCTCGCCATTGTGCGCGTAGCAACGAGGTGGAGATTGTACTTGATCAGGTGATACTTTCAAATCAAGACCGACCATAAAAGCCTAAAATATCTCTTGGAGCAGAAGATATCTTCCCCCGAGCAGCAAAAATGGGTAACAAAACTTCTTGGATTTTATTTTGAAATAACTTACAAAAAGGGTAAAGAGAATGTTTTTGCAGATGCGCTTTCGCAGCTACCTGAGCAAGTTGAAGTTTCGACCGTTTCACTTCCGACCAGCGACTTCCTTTAGGATATTAAGATGGAATGGCAGGAAGATTCAGATACTAGTAAGATTATAAAAAAATTGGAGGAAGCACCAAGCCCCATGGCTCATTACAATTGGGACTCAAAAAAATTACACTATAAGGGTACTAAATTGAAAAGGGGTACGACATATCACCCACAAACCAACAGCCAACCGGAAGTTTTAAACAGGTGCTTGGAGATAGCCCAAAGCCACCCACCAAATATGACTACCCAAAGAGAACTCCAGACCTAGCCAAGTGCCATTATTGATCGACGGATCGTGACTCGACGACGACGACCCACTAATGAAGTGCTAATACAGTGGGCGAACCTACCAAAAGAAGATGCCACTTGGGAGAACTATGACGACTTGAAGATCGAATTCCCAGAATTCATGAATCATCAGCCTCGAGGACAAGGCTGATTTGAAGAGGGCGGGTCTGTTAGGACTCTAGCTTGGAGAGTCCTCATTGAGAGGGACATTCATGTAAAAATGTTAGGACTCTAGCTAGGAGAGTCCTAATTGAGAGGGACATTCTGTTATGACTCTAGTTAGGAGAGTCCTAATTGAGAGGGACATTCATGTAGGAGGTTTTTTCTTAGAGAAGAATTAGGAGTTGTAAGGGAATAGGAGTCTTGAGTAGGAGTCCTATTAGGAGTTGGTTAGAAGTAAGAGTCTTAAGTAGGAGTCATATTAGGAGTTAGGGTTTAGAAGCCCTATAAATAGCCATGTATTCCTTCTCCTTTCTTAAGCAATAGATGAATCTTTTCTGCAGCCTTTGAGCAGCAACTTGGAGGGAGGAACCCCTATAGAGTTCCAAGGAGGCCGATCCCCTATAGAGATCAACCCCAAGTTTAGAATATGCAAGGGTTCTAACAGGGAGGCAGCTGTGGCAGTGGCAGCTGCAGCTGGAAGAGAAGGAGAGGAAATAGAGCAGGGGAGGAAGAAGAGGCTACGGTTGTGGTGGCTGCGACCATGGCTGTGACTACGACTGCAGCAGTTGAAGCTAGGAAAGAAAGGAAAGGAAAGGGGAAAAAAAGGGGCTACAGATGGGAATGCGGCCGCAGCGGCGGTGACTGCGTATCCAGTAGCGGCAGCGGCGGTGGTTATGATAGTTGCGTTTGAAAAAAAGAAAACGAAGGAATGAGAGTAAGAGAGAGCAGGTGACTATGCCTCTATGTTCTGCATGAGCTGCAGTTGTGGAGGAAAAGTAGAAGGATTTGGGCTGACACCTTCTTTGGATCTTTGGATCAAAATATTTGAAAGGCAAGTTTCCCGATCATTTCTCCTGTTATTGTTCTAATCTTTCCTATTGCAAATGTCTTGATCGTTCCTCACTGCAATTTTATCTCTACATTTGCTTTGATTATAAGGAACTTTGAATTGTTCTAGCCTGGCACTTGATATATCTCCTGTTTAGACGTAATGATTCGAATCTGTGCAACTTCCAAGATTCTGACCTTTCCACCTTGTTATGATTATAACTTCATGTATTGACATCTGATTTGGACAAAACTTATTTGATCAGAATATAGACTCATAAACCTTTATTTTGATAGCTTATTTTAAGAATTCGGAGTAACTTTGTTTGCCCAAATTTCTGTTTCAAATGAGCCTATAGATTCTGCAAAATAGGGATCGTAATTTCTGACCTTTTGATACTGAACTGCTTATAAGTCCTTGTTGCAAACATTGATTTATTCAAAGCTTATTTCATTGGAAACTAGACTCATAGATCTTTCTTTTGATATATGGATTGAAAGACTTGATATCCAAACACCTGCCCAGTTATCTGTTGAATCTGACATTATGAATTCTGCCAAACATAGATTTTGTTCTACGACCCTTGTTTACCAAATTATTTGTAACTCTCTCTATTGGACAGTTCAATTCATATGAAGCCTGTTTTATCTAAAAGTATAATCCAATGATATATTTCTGAGTAAATTGGAGCATGATTGATAGTTTGAATCATTTGTTCAATGTGCCTCTTGTATTCTGCCAGAAATCGAGCTTTTGTCGATTTCTAATATTCTGGTTTCATTCCTTTAGAAATTGATATCCTTTAGCTTTCTTATTCAATTGAGCTTTATATTACTGTTTTGAATTCTTGTATGCTCTTGTCCTTAAAGTTATTTGCATTCTTGAAAACTATTATGTAACGTTTATGCTATATCGTATTGACTCATTTAGGCACATGTGTATTCCATTGTTCCGCATTTGCTTTCGATATGTGCCTATTCCATTTCCTTTCAAAATCTGAATATCATTGTGAAAGATTATTGCTTACTTCGTATTGACTCGTAAAGGCACATATACGTTTTGTTGTTCCGCGTGTGCTTCCAATATGTGCTACTTATTGTTAAAACTGCCCTCTTGTACTCTGGTGTTTGTGGGATTGTCTGGACCTTTGCCAGAAATGGTAAAGGGTGTTATTCTGGACCTTTGCCAGAAATGGTAAAGGGTATGTGCTTAGAGCCTGCGATGCTCTGCCGGGCCCCTTTGGCTTCACCTAGACGTGGGTGGATGGAGCTCCCAGACGTGGGAGACTTCTGTTAGGTGGTCATTCAGAAATGGATGAATCACATTCTGACTGAGATCCCACTACACCTTCTGTATGTTTGATATGATATCCAGAGCTTTGGTTATGTGTTTCGGTACAAGCTTTGGATAAGAATGATATGATTGCAACGTTAAAGACGACGTTTGAGCTTCTGTACGGTATTTATTATTGATATGCTCTGAAAAGTTTCATTCACTGTTGACATGCTTCGAAATGTTCCATATGCCGTTGATATGCTCCAGAACATTTCATACGCTATTGATAAGCTCCGAAACATTTCATTTGTTATTGATATGCTTCGAAATGTTCCATACGCCATTGATATGCTCCGGAACAATTCATATGCCATTGATAAGCTCCGATATGTTTTATTTGTTATTGATATGCTTCGAAATGTACCATTTGCCATTGATATGCTTCGGAACATCTCGTATGCTATTGATATGCTCCAATTACTCTATGCTCCATTTGTTATGAATCAAATATATTTTGAATGACAATATACATATGATTTTGTATCTAATGAAATGGTATCCTTGAGAATTCTTGTATTCTGCCTTGCATTATGATACCTTACTTGTTTGAAACCATTCCTTTTGTTCTGAATATGCTTTGTCACTTGCTGAGCTATTTTTAGCTCATTCTGTTGTTATATAAATCTTTCAGGTCAGCTTGTCACCATTTGAGATGTTTGATTTGGGCTGAGGCAGTGGATAGCTATTCAGAATTATGGGCAAGTCTTGTTGGTTGTTATGCTATTGTTGTATAAGTATATTTTGTATGTAATGAAATGTTGTTGATGAATCGAAATGGATATACTGTGTAAAAGTGTTAGAAGATCTCTCTTATTTGGAATTTCGAAATGTTAAGTCTAATTTATGACGATATGAACTTATGGTGAATAGTTGGAGTTCTGATTGTATAATTTATTTAGCTTATGGATTTATAAATGTTGTTCATATTTGTCAAGTTGGCTTGGGTTGCCATAAATGTGAATTATCGAGTGATGTGATATATGATTATAAACTGCACAGGTTTTATAGATGTGAATTTGATAGAATGTTTTCAGTGTCCCCAAATGTTAGTTTGGATCCTGGATTGGTTTGTGATGAAATTATTTTAATATCATGGAAATTTTTTTTGAGGGGGCGTGACAAGAACCCTTGTAGATTCTAAACTTGGGGTTGATCTCTTTAAGGGTGTTAGAACTCTTGCAGATTCTAAACTTGGGGTTGATCTCTTTAGGGGATCGGCCTCCTTGGAACTCTATAGGGGTTCCTCCCTCCAAGTTGCTGCTCAAAGGCTGTAGAAAAGATTCATCTATTACTTATGAAAAGTGGTGGAATACATAACTATTTATAGGGCTTCTAAACTCCAACTCATAATAGGACTCCTACTCAAGACTCCTATTCCTTTACAACTCCTTATTCTTCTCTAAGAAATTATTAGGATCGGAGCGGCACTAAGAAGGGGGGGGGGGGGGGGGGTGAATTAGTGCAGCGACTTAAAACGTTGGTTTCGACAAATCTTTCGTACGATAAAAATCAGAATCAGAAGTGCTTAACTTGAAAGCATATTCGCAAAGTTGTGCAGTAAATGTAATGAGAAAATAAAGCAAGTAAGAGGGTTTGCAGTAATGTAAATAGCAGTAATGAAATGCAAACCAGAGATTACACTATTTTTAAAGTGGTTCGGTCAAGTGACCTACATCCACTTGCGAGGCCCCTCTTCGATGAGGCTCCCACCTTCCACTAGCAAATCTATTGAAAGGAAAGGGTAAATACCCCTCTTACAACTTTTACAAGCGGTTCACTCTCTTATAGATTTTCAGCAAGAATGAAGGAGGTGAACACTAGCAAATTGAAAACAAGAAAGGCAAAGACTCTTCTAAGACTTTTCTCTCAATCACTTGCTGCTCAAAGAGTTGTGTTCTCAGTTGAGACTTGAGGGGTATATATAGGCCTCAAGAGGATTCAAATTTGGGCTCCAAAAATTTGAATTCTCTTATGTTCCCGATGCTGGCGGTGCCACCGCCCAATGCTCGGGTGCTGGGCGGTGCAACCGCCCAGCCCAGGAGGTGTCACCGCCCAGCTCTCGGGTGCTGGGCGGTGCCACCGCCCAGCCTAGGTGGTGCCAACGCCTAGGCCAAATCAGCTCACTGGTTGAGCACCAAACTTGGCCCAAACCAGTCCGAACTCGGGCCCAATTGGCCCCTACTTGGTTTATAGGATTAACACCTAATCCTAACCCTAATTAACATGCTAACTACGAATTTAAAGACATTTTCTAAGCTATTACAAAGCCCATAAGTCAAGACTTCTTTCGGCGAGCTTCCGATGAACTTCCGACGGTCTTCCAATAAACTCTCGGAAACCATTATGCGGACTCCCGGCAAGCTCCTAGACTTTGGCGAGTTCCAATGAGCTTCTTCGGCAAGCTCCGATCTTTCTCGGCGAGCTCCGTGAACTTCCAACGAACCTTCTAGCGAGCTTCTGAAAAACCCTTCGGCAAGCTCCCTACTCATTCTCGGCTAGTTCTGTCACGACCTGGGTCTGATGAGATAACTGGCCAATAACTCCATTTTGGTCCTCAACGGGGGACCAAAATGCTTAAGCGGGAGGTTACGTAGCACACTCATCAGGCCCTTATAAGCTAATCATACACATTTCCCACTTCCGATGTGGGACTAATGGGATATTACATTATCCTCAACTCAATTAGCTTGACGTCCTCGTCAAGGCCCGACATATCCCAAATCGAACCCTAGCATAGTGCATGTGAGGTTTAACTCAATGGTGGCTCCACGCCGTGATGAGTTCTCTAACTCCATCCACGGGTAGCCCTTTCCTACTGCAGCCCTCTCACCCTGCCCTAATGCTAGGTTGGCTCTGATACCAAATGTCACGACCCAAGTCAGATGAGTTAACTGGCCAATAACTCCATTTTGGTCCTCAACGGCGGACCAAAATGCTTAAGTGGGAGGTTACGTAGTACACTAATCAGGCCCTTATAAGCTAATTATATACATTCCCCACTTCCGATGTGGGACTAATGGGATATTACATTATGTCACGCCCCTCCAAAATATCGACAATATTTAAAATTTTCATCACAACAAACCCAGGATCCAAACACACATTTGAGGTCACTAAGAAAACATTCAGATCAAAATTTCACCTCTATAGTCTACAAATTCATCACCCTGTGCAGTTCATAAACATACCACACATCACTCGATAATTCATATAATCTGAACTCAACTCATCAAAATAATAACCACACATAAATTCATAAGTGGGGAAGTCTATGCAGTCACCAAATCAACGATTACCATAAATTCATATCATTACATGAATTTAACTTAACATTCCAAAATCCTATACATGAGGGATTCATTAACTTACACAAAATCCACAGGATTAGATTCATCGTCACATTTCATAAGATGCAGAGTATCTTATACAACAAATACACATATGCTAATAAAGATCTGCCCAAAATCTTCTAAACTTTCCACTGCCTCAGCCCAATCTTTGTTAGGATCGAGAGCACTAAGAGGGGGGGGGGTGAATTAGTGCAGCGAAAATCTTACAGTAATTTAAAAACGAAAGCTGCGTTCGTCCGATAAAAAAATGATTTCGATATAAAAGCAGAATCATAGTGCAGTTTGCGTCTAAGCGCAGTTTTGCGTCTAAGCGCAGTTTGCGTCTAAACTCAGTTTTACGTCCAAACGCAGTTTTACGTCTAAACGCAGTTTTACGTCTAAACGCAGTTTTACGTCTAAACGCAGTTTTGCGTCTAAACGCAGTTTTACGTCTAAACGCAGTTTTACGTCTAAAAGCAATTTTACGTCTAAACGCAGTTTTACGTCTAAACGCAGTTTTACGTCTAAACGCAGTTTTGCGTCTAAACGCAGTTTTACGTCTAAACGTAACTTTACGTCTAAATGTAGTTTTGCGTCTAAAAGCAGTTTTGAACCTTGAAAAGCGTTTTACGTAGAAAGCAGTTTGCAGTTATAAATGGAATCCGAATGTAAGCGTAAACTGCAGTGTGAAGATCGTACGAAAACACGATTTACGTTTGAATGCAGATTCTGAAAGATCAGACCTTAGAAACTCGTTCGTAAAGGCGCAGAGGGCAGTAGCAATGTAGGAGGTTTGCAGTAATGATAAAGTGCTCAAGGTAAAAGCAAACCAGAGATTTAGAGTGGTTCGGTCAGTCTTGACCTACTCCACTTTTGGCTTCCTCCTCCGACGAGGTCACCGACGTCAACTAACTGCCTTCCTTCAATGGGCGAAGGCTAACTGCCCTTTTATAGTTTCTCTCCTTTTGACAGGCTTAGGAGACAACCTTTACAGATCCTTTCTCTCCTCTCTTTACAACTTAAGACTTAAAGAACAGAAGGAGGAGAACTTTAGGACTTTACACAAATTTGAGCTCTTAGAATCACTGAAAAGATCAACAATTCGGTATGGATCTGTATCCTTTCAGTGTTGAATGGGTAGGGTATTTATAGGCCCCAACCCAATTCAAATTTGGAGCTCAAAACGATCAAATCCCGGAATTCCGGGATCAGGCGGTTGCACCTCTTGACTGGAGAGGTGGCACCGCCTGGCAAAGCTCGAAGACTGAGCTCAGGCGATTGCACCTCTCTGCCAGAGCTCGAAGACTGAGCTCAGTGGTTGCATCGCCTGGCAGAGCTCGAAGTCTGAGCTCGGTGGTTGCATCACCTGGCAGAGCTCAAAACTGAGCTCAGGCTGATGCACCTCTCTTCCAGAGGTGGTTGCACCTCTCTGCCAGAGCTCGAAGACCGAGCTCAGGCGATGCATCACCTGTCCAAAGAGGTTGCACCTCTTTGCCAGAGCTTGAAGACCGAGCTCGGTGGTTGCACCTCTTGGCAGAGCTCGAAACTTGAGCTCTGGCGGTGCTACCTCTTGACAGAGGAGGTTGCACCGCCCAGTCTCGCTTGGAGACTGAGCCCTGGGCGGTTGCACCGCCCAGTCCCGCTGGAAGACATGGCCTGGGCGGTTGCACCGCCTGGCTGGGGCGGTTGCACCGCCCAGTCCCGCAGCCCAGGCGGTTGCACCTCCTGTCCTAGGCGGTTGCACCGCCTGGTGCAATCAGGGTCCGAATGGTTCGCTCCATTCGGCCCAATTTGAATCTTTTCAGGGGCCCAATTGCCCCAAGATTAAGCTAATGGGATCACCTCCCATTTTCAAGCTTAATTATCGTGCTAACTACGATTAACTCTAAGACAACTTCTGCAGCTATGCTCCGATGCGTCAGTCGCTTCTTCCGGCGAGTTTCCGGCGAACTTCCGTCGATCATCCGATAAACCCTCGGTGATCCTTCTGCGGACATCCGGCATACTCCTGGACTTTGCGACGATCCACTTGGCGAGTTCCGACGAGCTTCGCTTGGCAAGCTTCTGGACTTCTCGGATCTGTTCTCGCTGAACCTCCGACGACCGTCCGAACTTCCGTCGAACTCTCGAACTCCCAATGTGATCATGATTTTGACTCCGGCGCAACACCTGCTGCTTGTCTTACTCTCATCGTAGTTAATCCTGCACACTTATCTCAACACATAGATTAGATAACAAATGACAATTGACTTCATCATCAAAATCCGAGATTCAACAATCTTAACATTTAAGCAAGCAATACGCTATCCTGAAAAATTTATCAACAAACGGGGTGAGCATAAAGAGCTCAGCAAGTGGCTAACATATCCATATCAAAATAGTACAATTTCCAAAGAGATACAGTTTCAAAATACAAGGCAGAATATACGATTTCGTAGACATAATATCATTAGGAGCAGAAACACAATTGTCCTTTCAATCTTACATATTTGGTTCCTAACAGATGGGGCATAGAGTAATTGGAGCATATTAGTAACAAAGGAAACATATCGGAGCTTATCAATGGCATATAAAATGTTCTGAAGCATATCAATGGCATATGGAACATTTCGAAGCAAAATCATCAGTGAATGAAGCATTACAGAGCATATAAAAAACAAATATCGTACAGAAGCTCAAACGTCGTCTTTGACATCGCAATCATATCATTCTTATCCAGAGCATGAACAGAAACAACTCACCAAAACTCTGGATGTCATATCAAGCATATAGAAGGTGTAGTGGGATCTCAGTCAGAATGTGATTCATCCATTTCTGAATGACCACCTGACAAAAGTCTCCCACGTCTGGGAGCTCCATCCACCCACGTCTAGGTGAAGTCAGAGGGGGCTGGCAGAGCATCGCAGGCTCTAAGCACATACCCTTTACCATTTCTAGCAAAGGTCCAGAATATCCCATAGAGCGGGACCCCACAAAGCGGGCAATAAGCGCATACCCTTTATCATTTCTGGCAAAGGTCCAGACAATCCCACACACCAGAGTACAAGAGGGCAGTTTTAACAATAAGTAGCATATATCGGAAGCACACGCGGAGCAACAAAACGTGCATGTGCCTTTTCGAGACAATACGAAACAAAGAACAAATCTCTCACAAATGTATTCAGATTTGGAATGAAATGAAAACAAGAGTATACAGGGATTCCAAGCAATCATATTTAGCTCAATTCCAATAAGAAGGTTAGACGAATTCAAATATCCAAAGGAACGGAACAGAATATGCGAAATCGACCAAAGCTCGATTTCGGACAGAATTCCAATGGCACATCAAACAAATACTTCAGAATATCAATTATGCTCCAATACCCATAAGAAAGCTATGGTCGAACCATATATTATTCTATATTCTGATGGAACAAATTTCATATGAAACAGGGTTCCCAACACATAGTTACCTTTGATTTGGTAACACAAGGTCAAAAACACAATCACTGTTTTGTAGAATTTATAGGGTCGGATTAAACAGATAATAGGGTAAGAAATTGAATTCCAAAATTTTCAACTATATGTCAAAAGAAATATTTTCATGTCTAATTTCAAATAAAATCAGTTTGGTATAAATCAGAATTTTCAGCAGGGAGTTATAGGTATTTTAGTATCGACAGGTCAGAAATCTTGAACCCTGTTTTACATCGTCTATAGGCTCATTTGAAACAGATGTTTGGGTAAGTATTCGGTATCCAAAATCTACAAAACCAGTGTCAAAAGGAAGATATAAGAGTCTAATTTCAATCAAAATAGTTCCTGCCCAAATTAACATTTTGTACTAAATCTTATAGCTGAAACAGTGTATAGGGGTCAGTTTACCGAAAAAACTTCAGAATCCATGGTTCTATGTCCAAAGAGAGACATATCAGTTTCTAAATAGAAATCCTTCAATTAATTTTAAATCAACATAAAAACAGAGACTAAAAATTCTGTAGGATGGGGTTAGAACACTTGCCTTTGAGAATTTTTACCCGAAGTGAAAAGATTAAAGCAAGAACCCTAAAAACCCCAATTTTTTTCTTCTTCTTCTTCTTCTTCTTTCTGTCTTTCCCTGATCACCCATGAGCTGCCTTCTCTGCTTCCTTAAGAATGAAGGCTGAGAGGCTTAAATGGTGGAATTTGTCATTTTGTGTGTTTTGCAGTTTAGTCCTTGTTTTTATCATATTCACGATTAGGTCCTTAGGGTTTACATATAGGTCCTCAGATTCTTTCTTTTTTTTTTTTAACAGATCTCCCAAATCTTACAAATAAGTTACCTCTGATTCATACTCTATTTCTTTTATCAATTTAAAATAAATACTTACATTATCACCAGAAATTTATACGAAAATTCGGAAATGAGGGGTGTTACACTCTCCCCCCCTTAAAAGAAAAATTTAGTCCTCTAAATTTATCGTACCTCTATCGATGAAATGACTGGGATACACCTTTTTCATTTCCTCCTCTAGCTCCCAAGTTGTCTCCTCTCTAGAATGATGTCTCCAAATTACTTGAACCAGTGGGATGACCCGATTCCTTAGGACTTTTTCTTTCTTATCAACAATCTGAATAGGCTCTTCCACATAAGATAAATCTTTATCGATCTCCACCAGTTCATACTTAATGATGTGAGAAGGGTCATATATATACTTTCTAATCATCGAGACATGAAATATATCATGGACATGGCACAATGCTGGTGGCAAGGCAATCCTGTAAGCGACAGAACCAACCCTCTCAAGAACCTCAAAAGGTCCAATAAATCTTGGGCTTAATTTTCCTTTCTTCCCAAACCTTATAATGCCTTTGGAAGGGGAGACTTTTAAGAATACAAAATCTCCGATTTCAAACTCAATATCTCGTCTTCTATTGTCGGCATAATTCTTTTGACGACTCTGAGCGACTTTTAACCTTTGCCTTATTACTTAAATTTTCTCGGTAGTTTCTTGCACCTTGTCCGGTGCTAACAGCTTTCTGTCACCAACTTCCTCCCAACATATAGGTGTTATGCACTTTCGCCCATATAAAGCTTCATAATGAGCCATCTGAATACTTGAATGATAACTATTATTATAAGTGAACTCAACAAGTGAAATATCCTTATCCCATTCACCTTTCCAATCTATAACATAGGCTCTAAGCAGATCCTCAAGTGTTTGAATTGTTCTTTCTGACTGACCATCAGTCTGAGGATGATATGCAGTACTAACCTTAACTTTAGTGCCCATCGACTCCTGCAATCTTCTCCAGAGTCTAGAGAGAAATCTGGAGTCTCTATCAGAGATGATCTCCTTTGGAATACCATGAAGTCTTACTATTTCATTAACATATAAATCTGCAAGTCTATCAAGCGAATAAGTCATATTAATCGGTAGGAAATGCGCAGATTTTGTTAACCTATCAATGATAACCCAAATAGCATCATGCTTCCTCGAGGTTCTGGGTAGTCCCGAAACAAAATCCATAGTAATACATTCCCATTTCCATTCAGGAATAACTAAAGGTTGCAACAACCCTCCAGGTCTTTGGTGTTCTACTTTGATTTGCTGACAAGTCAAACATTTTGAAACATACATTGCAATTTCCTTCTTCATGCCTTCCCACCAATAATTGACTTTGAAGACCTTTATACATCTTAGTGCTCCCAGGGTATAGGGTGTACTTTGAAGTATGACTTTCATTTAGGATTTGATTCTTGATATCTGGTTCATTTGGTACACATACTCTCTCCCCAAATCTCAATAGGCCATCCTTTGAAACATGAAATTGTGGCTTCAATTCATTTTCTACTTCACTCCTCAAGTAGATTAAATGTGGATCTCGTAATTGTCCTTCCTTAATTTGTTGAATAAGATCAGATTGCACTTGAATGGAGGCCATCAATATCATCGAGTCTTGCTCTTTCCTCAAAGCTTTCAAATCAAAATTTTCTTCTAATAACTTCCATTGCTTCACAACCAGACTAGCCATAAAACTTGTAGATTTCCTACTAAGTGCATCAGCTACAACATTGGCTTTGCCCGGGTGATAACGGATGGCACAATCATAATCCTTTAGAAGTTCTATCCATCTTCGCTGCCTCATGTTTAACTCTTTCTGAGTGAAAATATATTTTAAACTCTTGTGATCAGTGAAGATTTCAAACTGTCGACCATACAAATAATGTCTCCAAATCTTTAGAACAAAAATAATTGCTGCTAATTCCAAATCATAAGTTGGATAATTCAATTCATAACCTTTAATTTGCCTAGAAGCATAAGCAATTACTCTCCCTTCCTACATCAAAACACATCCTAGGCCCTTTCTTGAAGCATCAGTATAAACTACAAATCCCTCACTACCACTTGGAATAGTGAGAATAGGGGCACTAGTCAATCTTCTTTTTAACTCTTGAAAACTTTGCTCACAATCATCACCCCACACAAATTTCGTATTCTTCTTAGTGAGTTTGGTGAGAGGTTGAGCGATTCGAGAAAATCCCTCCACAAATCTCCTATAATAACCTGCCATGCCCAAAAAGCTTCTAACTTCTGTTACATTTGTTGGTACTTCCCATTCGACTACAGCTTCTATCTTCCTTGGATCAACAGATATACCCTTCCCTGAAATCACATGGCCTAAGAAAGCAACTTCATTCAACCAAAATTCACATTTGCTGAACTTTGCATACAACTTCTTTTCTCTTAGTATGGACAATACATTTCTCAAGTGTTCCTCATGCTCCTGATTACTCCTTGAATACACCAATATGTCATCAATAAATACAATTACACATATATCCAAGAGCGGTTGAAATATCCTATTCATTAGTTCCATAAAAGCTGCAGGGGCATTTGTCAAACCAAAAGGCATCACCAAGAATTCATAGTGACCATATCGAGTTCTAAAAGCTGTTTTTGAAATATCCTCCTCCTTGATCTTCAACTGATATTAACCTGACCTCAGGTCAATCTTAGAGAATACTTGTGCACCCTATAGTTGATCAAACAAATCATCAATTCTAGGTATGTGATACTTGTTTTTGATGGTCACCTGATTCAACTGTCTATAATCAATACAAAGCCTCAATGTTCCATCCTTCTTCTTCACTAATAGTACCGGAGCACCCCATGGGCATACACTGGGTCGTATGAAACCCTTATCTAATAATTCTTATATTTGCTTCTTTAACTCCTCTAGCTCGAGTGGTGCCATTCTGTAGGGAGGCTTAGATATTGGGGTTGTACTGGGGACTAGATCAATAGCAAATTCACCCTCTCTATCTAGAGGTAAATCAGGCAAGTCATCTGGGAATACATCAGGGAATTCTTTGACCACTACAATTTCATCTAGGTGGGTTTCTTGATTTGAATGCTCCTTTACACACACCATATAACAAAAACAACCTTTCTGCATAAGACGATAAACTTGAAGTGCTGATATCAAGCAAGGAGGCAAATCATGCCTAATGCCCTCAAAGAAAAATATAGGCTGATCTGGTATGCAGAAAGTAATTAATTTTTTGTAACAATCAATACTAGCGTGATGAGAAGATAAACAATCCATGCCAAGTATAATATCAAAGCCTTGGATCTCTAGGAGAATCAAATCAGCAAGGAGTTCGTGGTCTCCAATAGTGATCAAACAAGATGGGTAGACCAAGTTTGTTGCCAATGAATCTCCAACAGTAGTTGTTACATATAACATATAATCCAGAGGTTTAGGTAGAATATCCAAGTGACAAGCAAAGTATTGTGAAACAAACGATAAGTTGGAGCCGGGATCAAACAAAACTTTTGCATTTCTTTTAGAAATATGAAGAATACCTTCCACCACTGATTTAGAAGCTTTAGAATCTTGTTCAGTGATAGCGTACACTCTAGCATGGGCTGAGGGTCTAGGAGACAGTGGCTCTTTCTTCTTCCTCAAAGGGCAATCTTTTATTTGATGATCCAACTTTCCACAACCAAAACATGCTCTAGTCACCCAAAAACACTGACTTGTTTTATGATTTAATCCACATTTTGCACATAACTGAGTCCTCCACAATGGTTTCCTTTTCTCAAATCCAGATGTCTTAAACCTCTTGTTACTAGCTTCATATTCATTTTCTCTCCTGCTTTTGCTAGTAAATTTGTCCCTTTTGTTCTTGCCAATGATTTCTTGAATTTCCTCCATGTCTCTTTCAATTTTCAAAGCTCTTTCTACCGTATCTGCATATGTTTGTAGTTTTAAAGCTGACATTCGGCTTCTTATTGCTGGTCGTAATCCCCTTTCAAACCTTCTTGCTTTTCTAGATTCATCATCAGTCATATGTGTGGCAAACCTGGAGAGCTCAGTGAATTTAGATTCATACTTTGTAACCGTCATACTTCCCTAGATAAGATTCAAGAACTCCAATTCTTTTTGCTCTCTCATACAATCTGGAAAATATTTATCGTTAAACTTTTCTTGGAATAACTTCCATGTCATTGGCTCATGTTTGATTTCAGATATCCTCTTAATCATTCTCCACCAGTGTTCAGCTTCTCCTTCCAGCATAAAGGTGGCAAGAAAACCTTTCGATCATCAGGGTAATTTAAAGCATCAAATATTTTCTCTATCTGCATCATCCATCGTTCTGCCACCATTGGATCAGACTCACCACTAAAACTGGGAGGACTAAGCTTCTTAAACTGTTCAATTCCCAACCCCGTCTGGTTTGATGTCCCTGTTCCATCATTTCTTCCTTGTAGGATAGGTTGTTGTTGTTGTTGCATCACTTGTGCCATAGTCTCCAAAGTCCGCATGATACCACTCAATTGATCAGCAGTAGATGCAACAGGAGAACTAGATGATCTCGTCATCCTTGCTTCCTAAAACATCAAAGGAAATTTTCTTTGATCAATCTCTAAATGAATAGTCAATAAACCCCAAAAAAAATAATATTCTTAGTGATTCTCAAATCATGCTCGGATACCACCTCTGTCACGCCCCTCCAAAATATCGACAATATTTAAAATTTTCATCACAACAAACCAAGGATCCAAACACACATTTGAGGTCACTAAGAAAACATTCAGATCAAAATTTCACCTCTATAGTCTACAAATTCATCACCCTGTGCAGTTCATAAACATACCACACATCACTCGATAATTCATATAATCTGAACTCAACTCATCAAAATAATAACCACACATAAATTCATAAGTGGGGAAGTCTATGCAGTCACCAAATCAACGATTACCATAAATTCATATCATTACATGAATTTAACTTAACATTCCAAAATCCTATACATGAGGGATTCATTAACTTTCACAAAATCCACAGGTTTAGATTCATCGTCACATTTCATAAGATGCAGAGTATCTTATACAACAAATACACATATGCTAATAAAGATCTGCCCAAAATCTTCTAAACTTTCCACTGCCTCAGCCCAATCTTAACATTTAAGCAAGCAATACGCTATCCTGAAAAATTTATCAACAAACGGGGTGAGCATAAAGAGCTCAGCAAGTGACTAACATATCCATATCAAAATAGTACAATTTCCAAAGAGATACAGTTTCAAAATACAAGGCAGAATATACGATTTCGTAGACATAATATCATTAGGAGCAGAAACACAATTGTCCTTTCAATCTTACATATTTGGTTCCTAACAGATGGGGCATAGAGTAATTGGAGCATATTAGTAACAAAGGAAACATATCGGAGCTTATCAATGGCATATAAAATGTTCCGAAGCATATCAATGGCATATGGAACATTTCGAAGCAAAATCATCAGTGAATGAAGCATTACAGAGCATATAAAAAACAAATATCGTACAGAAGCTCAAACGTCGTCCTTGACGTCGCAATCATATCATTCTTATCCAGAGCATGAACAGAAACAACTCACCAAAACTCTGGATGTCATATCAAACATATAGAAGGTGTAGTGGGATCTCAGTCAGAATGTGATTCATCCATTTCTGAATGACCACCTGACAAAAGTCTCCCACGTCTGGGAGCTCCATCCACCCACGTCTAGGTGAAGTCAGAGGGGGCTGACAGAGCATCGCAGGCTCTAAGCACATACCCTTTACCATTTCTAGCAAAGGTCCAGAATATCCCACAGAGCGGGCAATAAGCGCATACCCTTTACCATTTCTGGCAAAGGTCCAGACAATCCCACACACCAGAGTACGAAAGGGCAGTTTTAACAATAAGTAGCATATATCGGAAGAACACGCGGAGCAAAAAAACGTGCATGTGCCTTTTCGAGACAATACGAAACAAAGAACAAATCTCTCACAAATGTATTCAGATTTGGAATGAAATGAAAACAAGAGTGTACAGGGATTCCAAACAATTATATTTAGCTCAATTCCAATAAGAAGGTTAGACGAATACAAATATCCAAAGGAACGGAACAGAATACGCGAAATCGACGAAAGCTTGATTTCGGACAGAATTCCAGTGGCACATCAAACAAATACTTCAGAATATCAATTATACTCCAATACCCATAAGAAGGCTCTGGTCGAACCATATATCAATCTATATTCTGATGGAACAAATTTCATATGAAACAGGGTTCCCAACACGGAGTTACCTTTGATTTGGTAACACAAGGTCAAAAACACAATCACTGTTTTGCAGAATTTATAGTGTCGAATTCAACAGATAATAGGGTAGGCAATTGAATTCCAAAATTTTCAAACTATATGTCAAAATAAATATTTACAAGTCTAGTTTCAAATAAAATCCGTTTGGTACAAATCATAATTTTCAACAGGGAGTTATAAGCATTTTAGTATCGACAGGTCAGAAATCTTGAACCCTGTTTTACAGCATCTATAGGCTCATTTGAAACAGATGTTTGGGTAAGTATTCGGTGTCCAAAATCTACAAAATCAGTGTTAAAAGGAAGATATAAGAGTCTAATTTCAAACAAAATAGTTCCTGCCCGAATTCACATTTTGTACTAAAACTTATAGCTGAAACAGTGTATAGGGGTCAGTTTACCGAAAAAAAACTTCAGAATCCATGGTTCTATGTCCAAAGAGAGACATATCAGTTTCTAAATAGAAATCCTTCAATTTATTTTGAATCAATATAAAAACAGAGACTAAAAATTCTGTAGGATGGGGTTAGAATACTTGCCTTTGAGAATTTTGACCCGAAGTGAAAAGATTAAAGCAAGAACCCTAAAAACCCCAATTTTCTTCTTCTTCTTCTTCTTCTTCTTCTTCTTCTTCTTCTTCTTCTTCTTTCTTTCTTTCCCTGATCACCCACGAGCTGCCTTCTCTGCTTCCTTAAGAACGAAGGCAGAGAGGCTTAAACGGTGAAATTTGTCATTTTGTGTGTTTTGTAGTTTAGCCCTTGTTTTTATCATATTCACGATTAGGTCCTTAGGGTTTACATATAGGTCCTCAGATTCTTTCTTTTTTTTTTTTTAACAGATCTCCCAAATCTTACAAATAAGTTACCTCTAATTCATACTCTATTTCTTTTGTCAATTTAAAATAAATGCTTACATTATCACCAGAAATTTATACGAAAATTCGGAAATGAGGGGTGTTACAAGTTCCGGTGGTATTCCCGACGAACCTTCGGACTTCCGTCGAACTCTTGAACTAGCAATGAATCCTTCGTGCTTGACTTCGATACTTTGTTTTGCTTTATGTCTTCATCGTTATCGTAGTTAATCCTGCACACACAAGCAAAAACTCTACTCCGATCTAGACAATTATTATAAAGCGAATTGACATTCTGTTGCCCGGCACGTCATTGGTTGGTGCTTCGTCCAATTCTTCGGCGCATCGTCCTCTCTTGCGGCTTGTTGCCCAATCGGTGGTTGACCTCCGTAACGTCGATATCCTGGGCGCAATTCCGCTCTTGGCCCAATGCCCGACGTCCGAAGCCTTCTGCCATCCAATATCCTAATGTGATCTCGTCCGGCACAACGTCAATTCCTCCTGCCTTAATTGTCTAATCCTGATCGAGTAGACCTGTATAACTCAAAATGCCGTTAAACATAAACATAATTATCAATTGGTTTCATCATCAAAATACGAGATTCAACAGAAATAACCTCCTAACCCTAGCCGGCCACTTCACCTCTTTAATAGGGGTCGGCTTAGGTAGGTTTTACATGAATGTCCCTCTTAATTAGGACTCTCCTAGCTAGAGTCCTAACAAACCCGCCCTCTTCAAATCAGCCTTGTCCTCGAGGCTGACGATTCATGAATTTTGAGAATTTGATCTTCAAGTCATCATTGTTCTCCCAAGTGGCATCTTCTATTAGTAGGTTTGCCCACCGTATTAGCAATTCAGTAGTGGATCATCATTGTCAAGTCATGATCCATCGATCAATAATGGCACTTGGCTGAGTCTGAAGTTCTCCTTGGGTAGTCATATTTGGTGGGTGGCTTTGGGTTGTCTCCAAGCACCTATTTACAACTTCCGTCTGGCCGTCGGTTTGTGGGTGATATGCCATACTCCTTTTCCATTTAGTACCCTGCATATGGAATAACTTTGTCCAAAATCTGCTCGTGAAGATGCAAGTAGAATTTATCATAAGCACAATGCGTCCCTTATAGTGTAATTCTTTTAAGTCCCAATTGTAATGAGCCATGGGGCTTGGTGCTTCCTTCAATTTTTTTATAATCTTACTAGCCTCTAAATCTTCCTGCCATTCCATCTTAATATCCTTAAGAAAGTCGCTGATCGAAAGTGATACGGTCGAAACTTCAACTTGCTCGGGTTGCTGCGAAAGCGCATCTGGAAGAACATTCTCTTTCCCCTTTTTGTAAGTTATTTCATAATCAAATCCAAGAAGTTTTGTTACCTATTTTTGCTGCTCAGGGGATGATATTTTTCGCTCCAAAAATTACTTGAGGCTTTTATGGTCGGTTTTAATTTGAAATCGTCGGCCAATCAAGTAGGGTCTCCACCTCGTTGTTGCGCGCACAATGGCGAGCATCTCCTTATCATATGTTGACTTATTTTGATAGGAGGGAGATAATACCTTGCTAGTGTATGTGAGTGGTTGACCATCTTGCATGAGAATGGCTCCAATTCCGACTCCAGATGCGTCGGCCTCAATAATGAAGGGTCGGTTGAAATCTGGTAGTGTTAGCATCGGCGTCGTCGTCATGGTTGCCTTAAGTTTGTCGAAGGTAGCGGAGGCTCTATCCGACCATTGGAAGACATATTTTTTCAGTAAGGAAGTAAGTGGTGCACTGATCTTTCCATAGTTTTTCACGAACTTGCAGTAGTAGCCTGTTAAACCCAGAAAGCTATGTAGCAATTTTATGTTCCTCGGGGTCAGCCAATTTTGCATTACTCCAATTTTGAAGGGGTCTACTGCCACACCTTCCTCTGATATGATATGCCCAAGATATTCCACCTTCTTTTGAAGAAAGCAAAAATTCATAGTGGTTGTTGTGTGTTCAAAAGGTGGTTTTTGGTATGTATTGTTCGCATACTCATATTTGATGATACCCGGATCGAAGGTCCAGCTTTGTGAAGATTTGTGCTCCCTTAGCAACTCATCTACAACTGGAATAGGGTATTTATCCTTGATGGTTATGCCATTGAGAGCTCGGTAATCAATACATAATTGCCATATTCCATCCTTCTTTCGAATGAGGAGCAATGGTGAAGAGTAGGGGCTGCAACATGGCCGAATAACTCCTGTTTTAAGCATATCTTTTACAATCCTTTCTATTTCATCCTTTTGGAGATGTGGATACTGATATGGCTGAGCATTTGCCGGAGATTTACCTGGAAGAATTATTATACAATGATCATGCCGACGGGTAAGAGGTAGGTTGCGCGGTTCGTTAAATATATCTGAAAATTCAGCAAGCAAAGAAAGTAGATTTGGATCTTCAAATTTTGTTGACTCTCCCTTAGTTTGCTGCTCAAGTTGTACCAAAAAGCCACTGCATGCTTTATGCAAAACCTTCTCCATTTGTTGTGTGCAAATCATCGTTACGTCGCCCTCACGTTTCCCATGTAGTATCACCTGTTTCTCCTTACTGTAAAATTTTATAATTAGTTGCATAAAATTCTAAGAAATATCACCTAATGTCATCAACTATTTAATTCTGAGTATGGCCACATGATCATCGAGATGGAGGAGGAAGAAATATGCAATTATCTCTTGGTCCTGCAGCAACAGTTTCACTTGCGGGCACCTATGATCACACTTCAAAATCCGTCCGTTGGCGACCTTAACGACAAACCTGCTGCAATTCTCAATAGGTAAGTTCATATGGACAGCAACCTTACTGTTTAGGAAGTTATTAGTGCTGCCCGTGTCGATGAGAACAGTGATCGATTGTTGTTTAAGAAAGCCTCCAACTTTCATCGTTTGCGGGTTTGAGTAGCCAGCTAGTGTATTTACTATAACTTTGGTCGGTTGTGGCTCTTCTTCTGCATCTTCTTCTTCATATTCAAAGCTCTTTTTTGGATATTCAATGACCTCTTCTTCTATCGGTTCAATCATAAGAAGTCCCCCTTTACTACAACGATGCTCACGGCTCCACGGCTCGTCACAATGGCAACATAACCCCTTCGCATATCACTCCCGAAGCTCTTCTCTTGTTAACCTCCTTGGTGTAGGGACTTGGTCGATAGTAGGGGGGGCTAAGGGCTTAAATATTACTGGTTGAGGAGCGACCCTAGTCCTCCGAGCTTCATGGCTCAATTGCTCCTCTTGATGTCATGCGAAAGAGATAGCTGCCATAAGCGTATACGGTTGTCGCGCTTTAACTTCTCCTCGGATCTCCGGCTTCAAGCCCTCAATGAAGGTCCTTAATAGCTGTTTTTGAGACCAATCATGAGTTTGATTAGATAACCTTTCAAACCTGGTTTGGTACTCTTGAATGGTAGAGGTTTGTCGGATCTTTGCTAGTTGTCAGTCAATATTCTCGTAATCGGTTGGTCTGAAGTGGATCAGCAATCCTTCTTTGAATTGTCGCCATCAAAAGACTCCATAAGTATGTTCAAACCAGTCAAACCACTGTATAGCATCCCCTTCAAGATGTATAGCTGCAATTTTCACCATAGATGCATCCGCGGTTTTATGGTATCGAAAATATCGCTCCGCTCGCGAGATCCAACCAATTGGGTCTCCTTCTTCCCATCTAGGGAAGTCCACTCTTATGCATAGATAGTTGGGGTTGGTCATAGAGCTTCCCCTCTCTTGGAAGTCATATCTTCGGGCTTGGTGTGATTGGGCAAAGCTCTCTCCTTCATGTGATTTTTTTGAGCTTAGTGGTCGTCCCAATCTGAGTTCGGTAAAGAGCATTATCTGAATCTTATCCTCCATTCGCACCTCGAAGGCTTCAAATTTAGCATTGATTACCTCCTCAGATGCCATAGTATATGCCATCAAATCTGTGATGGTAAGATCTCTCTTTTATTGCCGGATTAAAAGCATGTATTGGTTGAGAGAGGTGATGGTCGAAAGGGTTGGTGGATTGGTGGATGTAGGCTACGGTTTAGGATTGTTTTGTGGCTATTTTGGGTGCAGTTTGAGGGTGTGGTTTGGTGGAGTTTTAGGGCTGTGGATGAGTGTTTTGGATCTATGGTAGATGGTAGCAAAGGTTTGATAGAAATCAGTGGAAGTTGCAGCAAGTATGTGCTGCCTTGTAAGAGTAGAATTGTTGTCGAAGAAACGACGGTTTCTCGACGTAATTTCCACCAAAAACATGAGAGAATTGAGGAGGGAATTGATAGCAAAATCACAGTTTATATGACAGCAAGGATATCTAATTTAATGAAGAAAATTTTGGCAGTATAACGGCAAGGAAATTGGTGCAAGTTGCAATTGCAGAATTCTCATCGAAAAATTTCAGCGGGTTACGACGAAAATTTATAGCAACATAAAATCATTTTTAGAGATGAATTTCTTAATAGATCAATTTTATATGGAAGCCAAGATTATCTATAAAGTGTATAAGAAATTTCATTCAAAAAAGATTGCAAATAGATGGGTTAAGGCAACAATATGCGGTTGAAATTTTCTACAGCACAGATTTTTAGGTATAGCATATTGGACATAAAGATCAGTGGTTTATATTGAGAATTTTTTGATAAAACTAAAGGAAAATCTACTGTTAGGAAGTGTCAAAGCTATCATAAAAAATTTGTAGAGATTTGGATAGAAACAACGTAGTATCAAGATCAATAAATAGTGCTATACGGCAGAAATTTTAGAGTGCAGATTTTCAAGTATAGCAGATTAGATGTAAAATATCAATGGTAGCAAGATCAAACAGACGGTGCTATACGGTTGGAATTCTGCAATGTATCTTTCGTCGTAGAGATAAAAACATTATGACGAAAAGTTTATGCAGCAATATAGGAATAATTTTTTTAGGATTTTCAAATAAGGATAACTAAATTGCAGCAGCAGTAAGGTAGAAAACCAAAACCTGTTGCAATTCACGGGGAGATCAAAACAAGATCCGTAGTGGTGGAGATGATGGTGGAATTTGGCAACGATCTCTTAAGCAATTGTGGGAATTGCTTTGGGCGGTTGTGGAGGGTTGATGGATGGCTGTGGATGGGCAGCGAGATGCCAAGAACGCTGCTCTGATACCAGTTGTTAGAACCCTCGCAGATTCTAAACTTGGGGTTGATCTCTTTAGGGGATCGGCCTCCTTGGAACTCTATAGGGGTTCCTCCCTCCAAGTTGCTACTCAAAGGCTGCAGAAAAGATTCATCTATTGCTTATAAAAAGAGGTGGAATACATGACTATTTATAGGGCTTCTAAACCTCAACTCCTAATAGGACTCCTACTCAAGACTCCTATTCCTTTACAACTCCTTATTCTTCTCTAAGAAATAACCTCCTAACCCTAGCCGATCACTTTACCACTTTAATAGGGGTCGGCTTAGGTAGGTTTTACATGAATGTCCCTCTCAATTAGGACTCTCCTAGCTAGACTCCTAACAAGGGGATCGGCCTCCTTGGAACTCTATAGGGGTTCCTCCCTCCAAGTTGCTGCTCAAAGGCTGTAGAAAAGATTCATCTATTGCTTAAGAAAAGAGAAGGAATATATGGCTATTTATAGGGCTTCTAAACCCTAACTCTTATTAGGACTCCTACTTAAGACTCTTACTTCTAACCAACTCCTACTCAAGACTCCTATTCCCTTACAACTCCTAATTCTTCTCTAAGAAAAAACCTCCTATATGAATATCCCTCTCAATTAGGACTCTCCTAGCTAGAGTCATAACAGAATGTCCCTCTCAATTAGGACTCTCCTAGCTAGAGTCTGAACAGATTGGCTTATATAGGCATGATGAGTATATTATAAAAAGTCTCACTTGAGCATTTTAGTTCATGGTTGAAGGATCAAAATGGAGTTATTGGCCAGTTGACTCATCAAACTCGGGTTGCGATAAGTGCTAGGAGTTAATATGCAATTATCATGCTCAAATTTTTAATTTTTTTCAAAATTAAAAGAAACATGATAATTTTTTTATATTTTTTTATTTTTTACTAACTAGTTTAAAAAATAACTCATAAAAAGCATCGAGTAATTTCATAATAAAGTAAAAGAGTTTTGGATGAGTTATTTACCTCGTCGTCGAAAGTCATTAAGGCAAAGTTCACCACCTTATCTTTATTGGTTTGCTTCTTATTTTCGGATGAGCTCGATTTGTCCTAAGCCGCATTGAATACTGTTAGGATCAAGAGCACTAAGAGGGGGGGGGGGTGAATTAGTGCAGCGGAAATCTTATAATAATTTAAAAACCAAAAGCTGCGTTCGTTCAAAAACTATTATGATGCAAAAGCAAATTCTCAGTATGTATCTAAGTGCAGTTTGCGTCTAAGCGCAGATTGCGTTTAAGCGCAGTTTTGCGTCTAAGCGCAGTTTTGCGTCTAAACTCAGATTTACGTCTAAATGCAGATTTACGTCTAAACGCAGATTTATGTCTAAACGCAATTTTACGTCTAAACGCAGTTTTACGTCTAAACACAGATTTACGTCTAAACGCAGTTTTACGTCTAAACGCAGTTTTACGTCTAAACGCAGATTTACGTCTAAACGCAGTTTTACGTCTATACGCAGATTTACGTCCAAACTTTGAAACTCGTTTGTATACTCGCAGAAGGCAGTATGCAGTTGAAATCAAGACGTAAACGTGAACTGAAATATGATGATTGAGCGAGGAAAGCCGATTTGCGTCTGAATGCAGTTTTACGTCTAAATGTTGAAACTCGTTCGTAAAATCGTAGAGGACAGATTGCAGTTATTAATAGGATTAAAATGTAAGCGTAAACTGCAAAGAAGCTCGTTCGTAAAAGCACGGAAAACAGTTCTGCAGAATCAAACGAAAACGTAAACTGTAATGTATGAAACTACGAGTTTACGTCTGAATGCAGATTTGGAAGAACAGCACTTAGAACTTGTTCGTGAAAGCGCAGAGAGCAGTAGTGATGAGGGAGGTTTGCAGTAATGATAAAGTGCTCGAAAATAAACGCAAACCAGAGATTTAGAGTGGTTCGGTCAGCCTTGACCTACTCCACTTTTGGCTTCCTCCACCGATGAGGTTGCCGACGTCAACTAGGTGCCTTCCTTCAATGGGCGAAGGCCAAACTTCCCTCTTACAATTTCTCTCCTTTTGACAGGCTTAGGAGACAACCTTTACAGACCTTTCTCTCCTCACTTTACAATTGAAAACTTGAAGAACAGAAGGAGGAGACTTAAAGGCTTTACAACACTTTTGAGCTCTTAGAATCACAGAAAAGATCAAGATTTCGGTATAGGCCTGTATCTTTTCAGTGCTGAATGGGTGGGGTATTTATAGGCCCCAAACCAATTCAAAATTCGAGCTCAAAACGATCAAATCGATCAAATCCCAGAATTCTGGGATCAGGCGGTTGCACCTCTCGACTGGAGAGGTGGCACCGCCTGGCAGAGCTCGAAGACTGAGCTCTGCCGATTGCTTCTCTCTGCCAGAGCTCGAAGACTGAGCTCGATGGTTGCATCACCTGGCAGAGCTCGAAGACTGAGCTTGGTGATTGCATCACCTGGCAGAGCTCGAAACTGAGCTCGGTGGTTGCATCACCTGGCAGAGCTCCAAGCTGAGCTCAGGCTGATCCACCTCTCTGCCAAAGCTCGAAGACTGAGCTTGGTGATTGCATCACCTGGCAGAGCTCGAGACTGAGCTCAAGCTGATGCACCTCTCTGCCAAAGCTCGAAGACTGAGCTCGGTGGTTGCATCGCCTGGCAAAGCTCGGAACTTGAGCTCTGGCGGTGCAACCTCTTGGCTGGGGCGGTTGCACCTCCCAGCCTCGCAGCCCTGGCGGTTGCACCTCCTGGCTGGGGCGGTTGCACCTCCCAACCCCACAGCCCAGGCGGTTGCACCTCCTGGCTGGGGCGGTTGCACCTCCCAACCCTGGCGGTGGCACCTCCAGGCTAGAGAGGTGGCACCTCTTCACTATTCCAGCTCACTTGGTTTGGCTCCAAACTTGGTCCAAACCAGTCCGAACTTGGGCCTAATTGGCCCCTACTTGGGTTATAGGATTAACACCTAATCCTAACCCTAATTAACGTGCTAACTATGAATTTAAAGACATTTTCTAAGCTATTACAAAGTCCGCAAGTCAAGACTTCTTCTAGCGAGCTTCCGGCAAACTTCCGGCGGTCTTCCAATGAACTCTCGGAAACCATTCTGCGGACTCCCGGCAAGCTCCTAGACTTCACGATTTGTTCTTAGCGAGTTCCAACGAGCTTCTTCGGCAAGCTCCGATCTTTCTCGGCGAGCTCCGCGAACTCCCAACGAATCTTCGGACTTCCGTCGAACTCTCGAACTCGCAACAAATCCATCGCGCTTGACTCCGACACTTTGTTTCGCTTTATGTATTCATCGTTATCATAGTTAATCCTGCACAACAAAACAAAACTTCAATCGAGACAATTAATCCTAAGCAATTAACCAAGTTGTCCGACATGTCATTGGTCCCTCGACGCTTCGTCCGATTCTTCGGCGCATCGTCCTCTCGTGCAGCCTATTGCCCAATCGGCCAGTTGACTCCGCAACTCCGATATCCTTGGCACAATACCCGCTCTTCTTGGCCCGATGCCCGAGTTCACGGCCCGAAGCCTTCTGTCGATACGTCGACCGATCCACCGGCCCGACGTCCAATCTTCTGACATGTTCCTTCGGCACAACATGATTTTCCTGCTTTAATTGTCTCATCCTGATCGAAGCATCCTGCGTCACTCAAAACGCAGATTAAATCATAAACATATATCAAGTAGTTTCATCATCAAAATACGAGATTCAACAATCTCCCCCTTTTTGATGATGACAACTACTTGATGACGGAGTTAACCTTAACTCCCGGAGTTTAAACAAACTCCCCCTATCAATATGCCATATTGATAGAACCTTGAATTCAAACTGAATTCAAGTCATTGCAATATTCATCATGAATACTTGCAACACGTCAACATGAACTTATGCATAAACTTATGCATCACATGTCATGTCATCAACATACTTCTCCCCCTTTGTCATCAACAAAAAGGAGAAGTACTACAATCAAGTGTGTGTGATATTGGTTCAACTCATTGCATGAAAATCATAGTATCAAGTTTTATCATCATGCAATCTTGGAGCTAGAAGATTTAGCAAGTGTTACATCATGCTTAGAACATTCATGCTATCAAGTTTTAGATATGCAAGTTTTATAGCATATAAGATAGCACTTTTGGTAATGTTCAAGATAGCAAGTTCTACATCATGCAAGCTAGCAAATTAGAGATGTTCAAGAAGGCAACTCTTGCTTCTTGAAAATTTTGCTCACTTTGCTAGATGCGCAAGTTAGCATTTTTGCCTCTTGAGATAGGCAAGATAGCACATTTGCTTCTTTTGAGATAGCAGCTTTTCGCTTCTCTTTAGACTACGAGCTAGCAATTTTTACGATGTACAAGTTTCACAATATACAAGCTAGCAAAAAACTTTGAAAGCAAATGTAAGATAACTTTCTTGTGTAGGCTCATGATTATTGCTTCCTATTGTAATGTGCAAGTTGCAAGTCTTGCTTCTTGAGATATTCAAGATGGTGATGTTCAAGAAGACAACTTTTGCTTCTTGAAATAAGCAAGTTAGCAATCTTTGCTACTTACGATAGGCAAGCTGGCAATCAAGTTTTTGCATCTTCTTGACTTGTGCAAACTAGCTATCTCCCCCTTTGTCATTGTCAACAAGGGAAAAACCCTTTACATCAATTTCTAAATCATGACAAAGGTAAGTAATCATTCTTATTTGTGCATCATTATAGTTTCAATGCACAAATTCATTAACATTACATTTCAAAAAATTTATGCATGATACTAAAAAATCAATCATCATCATGAGCATATCAAACATGATATTCAAGCATTCATGATATATCATTTTGGCAGCATGATCATAGATATTCAAATGATGGTATCTAGAATTCATTACATCCTATTATGCATGATCATTAACTCCTCATTTGTATTTCATGCATTATTTCATTTCATCTCATAAGGAATATCAAGAAGAGTTATTGGATGATGAGATAAATATTTTATGAATACACAGAATATCATAAGTGTTTCATGTATTCATATTATCACATGAAGCATATTATCATTTTTAAGATTTATAACATGAATAACGTTATTACTATTTCATCAAAATCAGTTTTGAGATTCACATAATATCATGAAATCATTAATCTCGATAAAATGGGAAAAACATTTTCTTTTTAAGTGATTCTTTTAACACATCATAAAAAAGAAAAACTCATTCATAATTCAAGTGATTTACAAGATATCATAAATGAATTTATCACTTGTATTTCCCCAAAATCGAGAACTCTTAGAGATAGAAAATGATTGAAGCATTTAATCTGATTGAAGAATGATTCATATTTAAAGTGTAGCATTTGTCAAATCTGAAATCATCAAGTATAACTTTAATATTTTCATTGCAACATTAAGCAAGGTTTCATTGAACATAATTTTGAATGATTCTTATAGATGCCTAAAACCTCTTTAGTTTTAATCTATGATTGACTTTATAATAGCATGCTCAAATCTTTATTTTTATGTCAAAACCATACATTATATTTCATAAACAAAGACAATGAAAAATATCAAGCCTTCCAGACAAAAGCCATGTATCGTCATTGAAAAGCAATATGAAAATCATCAAAATATACATTCTTGCTTCTCAAGCACATAAATAAGATTAATCTCACTAGGTGTAAAATCATTAGATTTCTATCTTGCATTAACATAAGACATGCAATTTTCATTTTCAAGATTACAAGCATGATCATATTTTTGCATTTTCATTATTAAATTATTAAAAATATAATTTTCAAGAAAATTTAAAGAAAAAGAAAAGTGCATCATGAAAAGCATCATGTAATTTCGAAGTAAATTAGGGGGATTTCGATTACCTCATCATTGTAGGCTGTTAAGGCGTAGTTTGTCGCCTTGCTTTTGTTGACTTTCTCTTCTTCGGAGGAGCTCGATTCATCCCAATTTTTGTTCTTCTTCTTGCGTTTAAAGCAAGTAGTTCCATTCTTTTTGCTTTTTAATTTTCGTTTCATTTTAAGTTCACCATCACTTGAGCTTATGCTCGAGTGGTCTTCAAATGTTCTATGTCCCAAATCCTTCCTGTTCTTTGGAAGGTTGGTTTGTTCATCATTGTCCTCATCACTTGAGTCATCGCTCAAGTGGCATTCATTTGTCCAGAGTTCCAAATCCTTCCTGTTCTTTGGAAGGTGGTTCTCAAGTTCTTCACGTGCATTGCACGTCATTTCATATGTGATCAATGAACCAATTAGTTCTTCAAGTGGAAAATGGTTCAAGTTTTTCGATTCTTGAATAGCAGTTACTTTTGAATCCCAAGTTTTAGAAAGTGAGCGCAAAACTTTGTTAACGAGTTCAAAATCCGAAAAGCTTTTACCAAGTGATTTTAAACCATTGATGACATCCGTAAAACGGGTGTACATGTCAACAACGGTTTCGCTTGGTTTCATATGAAAAAGCTCGAAATCAAGCAGTAGAATATTAACTTTCGAGTCTTTGACTCTACTAGTTCCCTCGTGCGTGATTTCAAGAGTGCGCCAAATATCGAAAGCCGTTTCACACGTAGAAATCCGATTAAACTCATTTTTGTCCAATGCGCAAAATAAGGCATTCATAGCCTTTGCGTTTAAAGAAAAATTCTTCTTCTCCAAAACCGACCATTCGTTCATCGGTTTGGAGGGAAGTTGAAAACCGTTTTCAATGATATTCCATAAATCCAGATTTAGAGAAATTAAGAAAACTCTCATTCGAGTTTTCCAATAAGTGTAGTCCAATCCGTTAAAGAACGGTGGACGAAAGACCGAACAGCCCTCTTGAAAAGTCATTTCTCTCGGGTGTAAATCCGAAATGAGAAATACCCCGCTCTGATACCAATTGTTAGGATCAAGAGCACTAAGAGGGGGGGGGGGTGAATTAGTGCAGCGGAAATCTTATAATAATTTAAAAACCAAAAGCTGCGTTCGTTCAAAAACTATTATGATGCAAAAGCAAATTCTCAGTTTGTATCTAAGTGCAGTTTGCGTCTAAGCGCAGATTGCGTTTAAGCGCAGTTTTGCGTCTAAGCGCAGTTTTGCGTCTAAACTCAGATTTACGTCTAAATGCAGATTTATGTCTAAACGCAGATTTACGTCTAAACGCAATTTTACGTCTAAACGCAGTTTTACGTCTAAACGCAGATTTACGTCTAAACGCAGTTTTACGTCTAAACGCAGTTTTACGTCTAAACGCAGATTTACGTCTAAACGCAGTTTTACGTCTAGACGCAGATTTACGTCCAAACTTTGAAACTCGTTTGTATACTCGCAGAAGGCAGTATGCAGTTGAAATCAAGACGTAAACGTGAACTGAAATATGATGATTGAGCGAGGAAAGCCGATTTGCGTCTGAATGCAGTTTTACGTCTAAATGTTGAAACTCATTCGTAAAATCGTAGAGGACAGATTGCAGTTATTAATAGGATTAAAATGTAAGCGTAAACTGCAAAGAAGCTCGTTCGTAAAAGCACGGAAAACAGTTCTGCAGAATCAAACGAAAACGTAAACTGTAATGTATGAAACTACGAGTTTACGTCTGAATGCAGATTTGGAAGAACAGCACTTAGAACTTGTTCGTGAAAGCGCAGAGAGCAGTAGTGATGAGGGAGGTTTGCAGTAATGATAAAGTGCTCGAAAATAAACGCAAACCAGAGATTTAGAGTGGTTCGGTCAGCCTTGACCTACTCCACTTTTGGCTTCCTCCACCGATGAGGTTGCCGACGTCAACTAGGTGCCTTCCTTCAATGGGCGAAGGCCAAACTTCCCTCTTACAATTTCTCTCCTTTTGACAGGCTTAGGAGACAACCTTTACAGACCTTTCTCTCCTCACTTTACAATTGAAAACTTGAAGAACAGAAGGAGGAGACTTAAAGGCTTTACAACACTTTTGAGCTCTTAGAATCACAGAAAAGATCAAGATTTCGGTATAGGTCTGTATCTTTTCAGTGCTGAATGGGTGGGGTATTTATAGGCCCCAAACTAATTCAAAATTCGAGCTCAAAACGATCAAATCGATCAAATCCCAGAATTCTGGGATCAGGCGGTTGCACCTCTCGACTGGAGAGGTGGCACCGCCTAGCAGAGCTCGAAGACTGAGCTCTGCCGATTGCTTCTCTCTGCCAGAGCTCGAAGACTGAGCTCGATGGTTGCATCACCTGGCAGAGCTCGAAGACTGAGCTTGGTGATTGCATCACCTGGCAAAGCTCGAAACTGAGCTCGGTGGTTGCATCACCTGGCAGAGCTCCAAGCTGAGCTCAGGCTGATCCACCTCTCTGCCAAAGCTCGAAGACTGAGCTTGGTGATTGCATCACCTGGTAGAGCTCGAGACTGAGCTCAGGCTGATGCACCTCTCTGCCAAAGCTCGAAGACTGAGCTCGGTGGTTGCATCGCCTGGCAAAGCTCGGAACTTGAGCTCTGGCGGTGCAACCTCTTGGCTGGGGCGGTTGCACCTCCCAGCCTCGCAGCCCTGGCGGTTGCACCTCCTGGCTGGGGCGGTTGCACCTCCCAACCCCACAGCCCAGGCGGTTGCACCTCCTGGCTGGGGCGGTTGCACCTCCCAACCCTGGCGGTGGCACCTCCAGGCTGGAGAGGTGGCACCTCTTCACTATTCCAGCTCACTTGGTTTGGCTCCAAACTTGGTCCAAACCAGTCCGAACTTGGGCCTAATTGGCCCCTACTTGGGTTATAGGATTAACACCTAATCCTAACCCTAATTAACGTGCTAACTATGAATTTAAAGACATTTTCTAAGCTATTACAAAGTCCGCAAGTCAAGACTTCTTCTAGTGAGCTTCCGGCAAACTTCCGGCGGTCTTCCAATGAACTCTCGGAAACCATTCTGCGGACTCCCGGCAAGCTCCTAGACTTCACGATTTGTTCTTAGTGAGTTCCAACGAGCTTCTTCGGCAAGCTCCGATCTTTCTCGGCGAGCTCCGCGAACTCCCAACGAATCTTCGGACTTCCGTCGAACTCTCGAACTCGCAACAAATCCATCGCGCTTGACTCCGACACTTTGTTTCGCTTTATGTCTTCATCGTTATCATAGTTAATCCTGCACAACAAAACAAAACTTCAATCGAGACAATTAATCCTAAGCAATTAACCAAGTTGTCCGACATGTCATTGGTCCCTCGACGCTTCGTCCGATTCTTCGGCGCATCGTCCTCTCGTGCAGCCTATTGCCCAATCGGCCAGTTGACTCCGCAACTCCGATATCCTTGGCACAATACCCGCTCTTCTTGGCCCGATGCCCGAGTTCACGGCCCGAAGCCTTCTGTCGATACGTCGACCGATCCACCGGCCCGACGTCCAATCTTCTGACATGTTCCTTCGGCACAACATGATTTTCCTGCTTTAATTGTCTCATCCTGATCGAAGCATCCTGCGTCACTCAAAACGCAGATTAAATCATAAACATATATCAAGTAGTTTCATCATCAAAATACGAGATTCAACAAATACTTTCTTCTTCTTTCGTGGCTTCTTCTTTTTAAGTTCATTTTTATTATTTGATTCTTGTTTTAAGTACTTTATAAGCTTTATTGTGAGAAGTTTAAGGTCATCATCATCAACACTTGAGTTATCACTCAAGTGGTATTCTATTATTTGAAGTGTCAAATCCTTCCTGTTTTTTGGAATGTTGTTCTCCAAGTGGAATGACTCGATAAGTTCTCCATGTGGAAACTTGTTGAAGTCTTTTGCCTCTTATATTGCAATTACTTTAGGATCCCAATTTTAGGAAGAGAACGTAAAATTTTATTGACAAGTTCAAGATTTAAAAAAAAATTTCCAAGTGCTTTTAAACTATTGACGACATCCGTAAAATAGGTGTACATGTCAACAATGGTTTCACTTGGCTTCATACAAACATTTTAAAATCATGCATCAAAAGATTAATCTTCGAATCTTTAACTCTACTAGTGCCTTCATGTTTGATTTCAAGTGTATGCCAAATCTCATAAGTAATTTCGTAAATAGAAACTCGAATGAATTCATTTTTATCCAAAGCACAAAATAAAGCATTCATAGCTTTGGCATTCAAAGAGAAAGTCTTCTTCTCCAAATCATTCCAATCATTCATTGGAAGAGAAGTCTTTTGAAATCCATTTTCATAAATATTCCATAAATCAAGATTCAATGAATGCAAAAAAACTCTCATCCGAGTTTTCCAATAAGTATAGTCCGTCCTAATGAACATAGGAGGACGAATGAAAGGGTGACCCTCTTGAAAGCCGGAAAGAGCCATTTCTCTTAGGTGTTGAACTAAATGAGAAAAACGTGACTCTGATACCAACTGTTAGGATCAAGTCGGTACTAAGGATGAGGGGGTGAATTAGTGCGTATGTAAAAATCACGTTGAGTCATAAATCTTCATAAGATAAAAATCCTTTCGATAATGTTTAACTTTAAAAATGTTCATAAGAGTGTGCAGCTAAAGTAATAAGGAAGTAAAGCAGTTGCAAAGCAAATAAATTGTAACAATAGAAAAGTAAACCGAGTTTATAGTGGTTCGATCATCGTGACCTATATCCACTCCCGATTCCTCTTCCGTCGATGCCACCGGCATCCACTAATGGTCTTCCTTAAATGGGCCTTTCTCTTAGCCCAAAACAACCCCAATTTGGGCCCAATTGGCCCCTAATTGAGTTAGATTAATTACATTCTAAACCAACTCAATTATGACCTAAACTAACTTGATCTAGACATATTAATACAAAGCACGAATCATCTGTTGTCTGGCATGTCATTTGTTCTTTCGGTGCTTTGTTTGATCCTTTAGCACATCATTCTCTCCTTCTACATATTGCCTAATCAACATGTTAACACCCGTAACTTCCGATCTCCTTGGCGTAATGTCTGATCCTTCATCCTGATGCCCGAATCTACAGCACAAAGCCTTCTACCGACTAATCCTCCGGCCCGACGTCTAATCTTTTGACATGTTCAACTCCGGTCGAACATCCAATTCCTCCTAATTTAATTAATTTATCTCTTCTAATCAAAGCTAGTCTTATGTCACTTAAAATACAGATTAGATCATAACATTATCAATTGGTTTTATTATCAAAATCCAAGATTCAACACTCCTAAGCTTTGTTAGGCGGTAGGACTGCCCAGCACAGGTGGTGGTATTGCCCGTACTAAGAAGACCCAAAAATTTAAATTTTAAGGTCTATTTTTTAAGCTGTTTAGGGCCTATAAATACCCCACTCATCGCTGCTAGGAAGACATAAGAAAGAGTGAACTAAAATGCTGGTGAATCAAAGTTGTAATCTTGAATAGTATTGAGAGTTCCCCTTCTCTTTTCAAAAGTTTAGAATTATGTCTAAGGGAGTTGCGAGACTTGTAAAGGTTTTCTCCTAAACCCATAAAAAGAAAAAAGTTATAAAGAGGGTAGTTGGTCTTTACCCATTGAAAGAAAATCATTAGTGAATGCTGGTGATCTCGACGAAAGAGAAATCGAGAGTGGACATAGGTTGCGATGACCGAACCACTATAAACTCGGTGTACACATTCTTTTTTTATTTTCATTGTCATTACTTATTGATTCAATTGTCTACTACTCTCATTTGCTCTCTAAGTTTAAATGCATTTTCGATATGGTTTCATAGTTAGAAATTTTCAAACCAATATTTTTACGAAAGCACTAATTCACCCCCTCTCGTAGTGCCGAAATGGTCATAACATTTAGTATCAAAGCTAGATTTTCTCGATTGGTTTAACACCTAAGAGAGATTAAATGACTTTTGTTAGTAATCTAGAGAGTCACTCTTTCACATATCCTCCTATATTCAGTGGGACTGACTACACGTATTGGAAAACACATATAAAGATTTTTTTAATTTCTATAGATTTTGATTTATGGAACATTGTAGAATGTAATTTTCAAAAGTACTCTATAATAATGAATGAATAGAATGATCTAGAGAAAAAAAATATTTTCTTTAAATATAAAAGTTATGAATACTTTGTTTTCTGCTTTACAAAAATGTGTTTCATCGTGTTTCTATATGTGAAACTACACATGACATTTGGCATATACTCGAAGTTACACATGAAGGCACAAGTAGAGTTAAAGAGTCTAAAATCAATCTTTTGATATATAGTTTTGAATTATTTTAAATGAAACCAAGTGAAACCATTGGAGACATACTTATAAAAAAAAAAGAAACCATTGGAGACATGTACACACGTTTTATGGTTTGAAATTACTTGGTAAAAGTTTTACTAATCATGAACTTATTAATATAATTTTATAATCTCTTTCAAAAAGTTGGGATCCAAAAGTGACTACAATCCAAGAAGCAAAGGACTTAAATAACTTTCATCTTAAAGAACTTATAGGGTCATTAATGGCCTATGAAATGACTTGTATGATACATGATGAACTTGAGAACAACCATCCAAAGAATAGGAAGGATACGACACTTAGAACTAAAGAAGACCACTCTAGCAAAAGCTTAAGTGATGATGAGGACTTGGCACTCCTAATAATAAAATTTTAGAAATTCATAAGAAGAAACAAAATAAATAATGTAAAACAAGATACCAAGAACAAAAACAAACTAAAAAAGGACATAATCATCTACTACGAATGCAAGAAGCCGGGGCACTTCAAAAGTGAATGTCCTCAACTAAAGAAAAAGAAACTGCCAATGAAGAAGAAAGCACTCAAGGTGACTAGGGATGAACCGAGTGCATTCGAAGACGAGGAGCAAACCAATGAAGATGAGGTAGTAAACTATGCTCTAATGACCCTCAATGATAAGGTAAATGACTCAAATGAATTTGTTTTACCTTATAATGAATTATTTAATGAATTTCATAATTTGTATGATGAGCTCAAAATAGTTGGTAAGAAATATAAATTATTAAAAAGGGATCATGCATCTATCTTTAATGAATTTGATAAATTGAAAAGTGATTATGATAAATGCTTATTAACTCCTTGCATTAAGTGTGAAGAGTTGGATTCACTTAAGAAAGAAAATATAGTATTAAAATAAACTTAAGTAAAATTTAAATTTAATAACAAATCATTAAATATGATTCTTCCTAATAAGGGTCATGTTTGTAGAAAGGAAGGAATTGGCTTTCTGAGTAACACTCAACAAAAGCCAACTACTTTCATTAAAGGACCCACATTATATGTTTTCTCTAAAAATAAATATAATTTTTATGGTAGGTGTGGACATTAAGTTTATTAATATTTATTTAAAAAATATAACTCACACAAATTAGTTTGGGTTCCTAAAGGAACTATAGATAACTTAATGCCATTAGTAAAAATAGGTAGATCTTTTTATGAGGGACTCAAAGCTAAATGGATACCTAAAGCAAACCCCCCTTCTTGTTGATATTGTTGAATCTCATATTTTGATGATAAAACCAATTGATAAGTGTTTATGTTTTAATCTATGTTTTGAGTGACGTAGGATGCTTCAATCAGGATGAGATAATTAAAGCAGGAAGAATCATGTTGTGTCGGGGAAAAACATATCAGAAGATTGGACGTCGGGCTGGAGGATTGGTCGACGTATCGACAAAAGGCTTCGGGCCATGGATTCGGGCATCGGACCAAGAAGAGCAAATATTGCACCAAGGATATCGGAGTTATGGAGTCAACTGACCGATTAGGCAATATGCTGCAAGAGAGGATGATGCATCGAAGAATCAGACGAAGCGTCGAGGGACCAATGACATGCCAGACAAAATAATTAATGCTTAGTATTAATTGCCTAGATCGAAGTATGTTTTACATGTGCAGGATTAACTATGATAGTAAGGCATTAAGCAAAATGAAGTCCCGGATTCAAGGTCGCGATTTCGTTGGGAGTTAAAGAGTTCGTCGGGAGTCCGGATGTTCGTTAGAAGTTCTGACGGAACCAACCGAGAAGTCTCGGAGCTTGCTAGAGAAGGTCATCGGAACTCACCAAGAAGATCATCGTGAAGTCCAGAAGCTAGCTGGGAGTCCACCGGAACATTGCCGAGAGATCATCGGAAGTTCACCAAAAGATCACCGGAAGAAACCAAGACATAGGGACTTGTTTAGCTTAGCAAATGTCTTAGGAATCATAGTTAGCATATAATTGGGTTTGAATTTGGGCCAACCCAATTAGGGGCTAGCTAGGCCCATGTAAGGAATGTGTTGGGCCCAATGAGAAGCCCAAACAGTGCCCCAAGAGGTGACACCATCATGACACAGTCTCTGAGACTGTGTCAGGCGGTGGTACCGCATGTCTGAGCGGTTGTACCGCCCCTAGCAGAGTGTCAGTTGGTGGTACCACCAGTCTGGGCGGTGGTACTTCCCGTGCACAGGAAACACAGGATGAGATATTTTTAGGCTCCAAGTTTGAATCAACTTGAGGACTATAAATACCCCTCTTATCCTTGGTTAAAAGACACAAACACAGAGAGATTAAAAGTGAGAAAATACTATGGCGATAATAAGTGAATCCCCTCCTCTAAATTTTAAGCTTAGAATTCTATAAGAGAGGAGTGAGTGCTTGTAAGGGTTGTTTCCTAAACTCAGGAAAAAGGAGAAGAGGGGTGTAAAAGGTGGTTGATCTTCACCTATTGAAGGAAGACCGATAGTGGATGTTGGTGGCCTCGACGGAAAAGGAATCGACGAAGTGAATGTAGGTCATGACGATCGAACCACTCTAAAATATGGTTTGCATTTCCTTTGAGCACTTTACTTTTATAGCAAATTGCCTCTCCTCTTTACTATGCTTTTACTATGCCTACACTCGCATATGCTTTCAAGCTATCTTAATAAAACGGTTTTCATCGGAAACGATTTTATCGTACGAAAGTTTTAAACCGACGTTATTTTACCGCTGCACTAATTCACCCTGCCCTCTTAGTGTCGAACCTGTTTCTAACAGATATGTCTATAATCAAAAGCTAGGAGTAAGAGATGGTACCTTGATAATGGATGCTCAAGTTGCATAACCGGAGATTCAACATAATTCTCTAAGCTCACTAGCCAAGATGAAGGATATGTCACCTTTAAAGATAACAATAGAGGAAAAATTATTGGCAAAGGAAATATATATAGCAAATCAAATATATTAATTGAAAATATTTTATTAGTAGATAGTTTAAAACATAACTTGCTAAACATTAGTCAATTATGTGATAAGGGTTATAACATCAAATTTGAATCTAATGCTTCCATTAAAGGGTTATCACACAAAAATAGATCTTTAATTGCCTTAAGGACTAATAATGTATATACTATTGATATGATCTTTATTAGTAGATGGTTTATTAGTAGATGGTTTAAAACATAACTTGCTAAGCATTAGTCAATTATGTGTTAAGGGTTATAACATCAAATTTGAATCTAATATTTCTATTATAGAGATACCACACAGAAATAGATCTTTAATTGCCTTAAGGACTAATAATGTATATACTATTGATCTTGATGAGTTTTGTGATGAAACTTGTTTTTTGGTTTTGAACGATGATGCATGACTTTAGCATAGGAGGTTAGGTTATGCAAGTATAAAACTAATTTCATAAATTACAACTAAAAAACTTGTAAAAGGTATGTCTAAAATTAAATTTATCAAAGATAAATATGGATTTAAGTCTAAACCACATAATTAATCCATATGGATTTATTTAGACCAATTGATATCTAAGTCCATGAGGTCGTAAATATACTTTTATGATAGTTGATGATTATAGTAGATATACTTGGATATACTTCTTGGCACTTGAAAGTGATTGCTTTAAATATTTTTTAAACTTTTATAAACTAGTTCAAAATGAAAAGTGTTTTATGATTTCTTCTATTCATAGTGATCATGGTGGTGAATTTAAAAACCATGATTTTTAAGATTTTTCTGAGTTAAATAGGTATGACGATAATTTCTCTGCTCTAAGAAACTCTCAACAAAATAGAGTTGTTGAGTGAAAAAATAAGTGTTTACAAGAAATGACTAGAACCATGCTTAATAAATATCGCATACACAAATATTTTTGGGCCAAAGCTATTAACACGATGTACTATATCATGAATAAGGTTCTCGTAAGACCACTACTTTCTAAATCTTCTAATGAATTGTGGAACAATAAAAAACCCTACATTTTATATTTAAAAATTTTTGATTATAAATATTTTATTTTAAATGAAAAAGATGTTTTAGAAAAATTTGATGTAAAATCTAATGAAGGCATTTTTCTTGGATATTCCTCTATTTCTAAAGCTTTTGGTGTATTTAATAAAAAAACTTTAGTTATAGAGGAATCTATTCATGTTGTTTTTAATGAGATTTTTGAATTTAAGAAAAATAATTTTGATGATAATTTTGATTTTGATACTTTAAATTTGAATGAAAATTCTTCTCTCCTAAGCAACTTGGATGCATCTACTTCCAAAGAATCCTTACCTAAGGAATGGAAGTATATAGAAACTCATCCTAAGGAGCTAATAATTAGTGATACATCAAAAGGTGTTCAAACTCATTCTTCATTTAAAAATTATTATGCTAATGTTATCTTTTTGTTTCAAATTGAACACAAATATATTGACGATGCTCTCAAAGATGATTCATGGGTTTTTGCAATGTATGAGGAGTTAAATCAATTTGAGAGAAATGAATTGTGGATGCTTGTTCCTAGTCCTAGTGTTGGCACTAAATAGGTCTTTAGAAACAAGCAATATGAACTTGGTATTATGGTTCGAAACAATGCTAGATTACTAGCCAAATGTTTCAACCAAGAAGAAGATATCGACTATGGAGAAACTTTTGCTCTTGTGGTAAGACTTGAAGCTATAAGAATACTCCTTGCCTATGCATATTGTAATAATTTTAAGTTATTTTAAATGGATATTAAAATTATTTTTTTTAATGACTTTATTTCCAAAGATGTTTATGTTGAACAACCATCTAGATTTAAGAATACTCTTTTTCCAAACCACGTTTATAAGTTATCTAAGGCTCTCTATGGATTGAAACAAGCCCCAAGGGCTTGATATAAAAGACTTAGTTTATTTTTTATTAAGAATAATTTCTTAAAAGGTAAGGTTGATACCACATTGTTTATTAAATATTTTATAAATAATTTTCTTATTATTCAAATTTATATTGATGATATTATTTTTGGTTATACAAATAAATTTTTATGTGAATCTTTTGCCAAAAGTATGAGCTAAGAATTCAAAATGAGTCTAATAGATGAACTAATATTTTTCTTAGGATTGTAAATTAAACAATTAAGTGACAGAACTTTTTGTTAGTCAAACTAAGTATGCTTTATATCTATTAAAATGATTTAATATAGATAATGCTAAGGTTACTAACACACCAATGAACACTTTTACAAAATTAGATATGGACAATGAAGAGAATGTTTTGATCAAAAGACTTATAGAGATATGATAGGTAGTTTACTATACCTCACAAAAACTAGACTTGATATTATGCTTAGTGTTGAACTTTGCACTAGATTTCAATCTAATCCTAAACAATCTCATTATAAGGTAGTCAAGATGATTTTTAGATATTTAAAAGGAATTCCTAATCTAGGATTATGGTATCCAAAATTTAAAAATTTTGAATTAATTGCTTATGCTGATGTTGACTTTGTTGGATGTAGAATAAATAGAAAAAGCATATCTAGAACATGTCAACTCCTAAGAAATAAAATTCTGTTACATTATCTCCAACTAAAGTTGAATATATAGCAGTAGGGCATGTTGTGCACAAGTTATTTAGATAAAAAATAATTTAGAAGACTATGGACTTTATTTAAAAAATATCCCTATAAAATGCGATAGCACTAGTGCTATTTGTTTAACAAAAAATATCATTCAACACTCTAGAACTAAACACATTGATATTAGATATTATTTTATTAGAAATAATATTAATAATCATGATATATCTTTAGATTTTATTAATATAAAACATCAATTAGTAGATATTTTTACTAAATCTTTGAATGAGGAATAATTCGATTTTATTATGAGAGAATTAGGCATGTTAAATCTTGTTGAATCTCGTATTTTGATGATGAAACCAATTGATAAGTGTTTATGATTTGATATGCGTTTTGAGTGACGCTGGAAGCTTCAATCAAGGAGAAAAATTTAAAGCAGGAAGAATAATATTGGGCTAGAGAAATATGTCAGAAGATTGGACGTCGCGTCGGAGGATCGGTCGACGTATTGATAGAAGGCTTCAAGCCATAGATTCGGGCATCGAGCCAAGAAAAGCGGATATTGCGCCAAGGATATCGAAGTTGTAGAGGTCAACTAGCCGATTAGGCAATAGGCCATAAGAGAGGACGATGCGCCAAAGAATCGAACGAAGCGTCGAGGGACCAATGATATGGGCAGGACAACATGATTCATGCTTAGTAATAATTGTCTAGATCGAAGTGTATTTTATTTGTGCATGATTAACTACGATAGCAAGGCATAAAACAAAATGAAGTCCTAGAGTTTAGAAAGAGATTTCGTTGGGAGTTTGAGAGTTTGTCGGAAGTCCAAACGTTCGTCGGAAGTTTTGTCATAATTGACTAAGAAGTTCTAAAGCTTGCCAAAGAAGCTCGTCGAAACTCGCCAAGAAGATCATCGTGAAGTCCAAGAGCCTGCCGGGAGTCGTCGGAAGTTCACCGAAAGATCGCTGGAAGCTCACCGAAAGAGCAATTAACATACCGGAACTAGAAAGCTTAAAATATGTCTTAGTAATCATAGTTAGCACATAATTACAGTTGGGATTGGGAGGTAATTTCATTAATTCTGTTAGGGGCCAATTGAGCCCGAAGTTGGGCTGGTTTAGGCCATATTCAAGGCCCAACCAGGATACCGAAAGCCTGGCCAGTGGTGGCGCCACTTAGGAGATAGTCTCCCAAGTGGTCTCGACGGTGGTACTGCCCAGACTAGGTGGTGGTACCACCGGCAAAGAATGCTGCCAATGGTGGTACCGCCCCTATCAAGATGTGGTACCACTAGAGCTTAGTCTCTGAGCTCTGTCAACCGGTGGTACTACCTATTGTCAAGATGCCAGGTAGTGGTACTGCCCATCACAGGCGGTGGTACCGCCCGTACCTAGGAAACCCAGGATGAGATATTTTTAGGCTCCAAGTTTAAATCAACTTGAGGCCTATAAATATCTCTCTCATCCCTGGTTAAGATACACAAGACTTGAGAGTAAAAATAGAAATAAACGTGGCTGCAATCTTGTATGAACTCCTCTCAAAAGTTCTAAGTGTTAGAATAGTTTGAGAGAGGAGTAAGTGGGGGTGTAAGGGAGAGAGGAGTAAGTAGGGGTGTAAGGGTTATCTCCGAAACCTGATAAAAGGACAATCAAGTTGTAAAAGGTGGTTGGTCTTCGCCTATTAAAGGAAGACCGATAGTGGATGTCGGTGGCCTCGACAGAAGAGGAATCGACGGAGTGGATGTAGGTCACAACGATCGAACCATTATATAAATCTGGTTTGCCTTTACTTTGAGCAATTTACTTTGAACTACAAACTATCTTCTCATTACTTGTTATGCTCTTCTGATTACCTTCAAAGTTAAGCATTTCCGAAATTGATTTTATTGTATGAAACGAAAACATTTTTAGAACCGACGTGATTTTCCGCTGCACTAATTCACCCCCCCCCCCTCCCCCCCCCTCTTAGTGCCGACTCATTCGTAACCATTGGTTTCAGAGCCTCGTTTTTCATATTTGGTTTAACACCCAAATAAAAATGGCTCTTTTTGGATTTTGTGAGGGTCACTCTCTTATTCATCCTCACTTGTTCAATGGGAAGGACTACATATATTAGAAAACTCGAATGAGAGTTTTCTTGCTTTCGTTGAATCTCGATTTATGGAATATTATCGAAAATGGATTTCAAAGGGCTTCTATTCTAATAAACCATTAGAATGATTTGGATAAGACTTTTTCTTTAAATGTGAAAGCTATGAATGCTTTGTTTTGCGCCTTAGACAAGTAAATTTAATCGTGTTTCTATTTACGAAACTGCACACGATATTTGGCATACTCTTGAAATCACACATGAAGGCACTAGCAAAGTTAAAGATTCAAAAATCAACTTTTTGATACATGATTTTGAACTATTTCGAATGAAGCCGAGCGAAACTATTGTTGACATATACACCCATTTTACAGATATCGTCAATGGTTTAAAAACTCTTGGTAAAACTTTTTTGAATTTTGAACTTGTTAGGAAAGTTATACGATCACTTTCTAAAAATTAGAATTCGAAAGTAATGGCTATTCAAAAATAAAAAAATTTGAATACTTTTTTGATCGAAGAACTTATCAAGTCTTTAATGACCTACGAAATGACCAATGTGGCACAAAATAAACTTGAGAACAATCGTCTAAAGACCAGGAAGGATTTCGGACTTAGAACAATTGAAGACTACTCGAGCATAAGCTCAAGTGATAGTGAACTTGAACTCCTCACTATGAAATTTAAAAAGCTCATGAAATAAAAAATAAATAATAAAAAGAATGGAACTACTTGCTATGAATGCAAGAATAAGTTGCCAAAAGACGAATCACGCTCCTCCAAAGACGAGGAGAAAATCAACAAAGGTGAGATGGCAAACTACATCTTAACGGCATTCGACAATGAGGTAAACAACTCAAACGAAACTCCTTTAATTTATTTCAAAATTACATAATACTTTTCATGAGTTGTTTTTAAATTAGTTTAGAAAAATTATATATATATATATATATTAAATTACATGTTTAATGAAAATGCAAAAATAAAATTAGATAATGCTTACCTTTCTAGTGATTTTAAAAATAATCATGAAAATTATATGTTTTATGATAAACAAACAAAAAGATTTTGATTAAAAATACCTTATGCACAATGAAACCATGATTGATGAATATGCTTTATGTTTAATGATTTCTTTGGCTTGTATGCCTTATCATGATGAATATTTTAAAAATAAATGTTTGTATCATACTTGATTTTTATGCATGAGGACTTGAAGTAATGATTTGAAATCATATGTTTTGAAATTATGCGTTACACTTTTTTATCTTGATGATTTTTTTATCTTTCCATTTTAAATGTTGATGCATGGTTTTGACATAAGAACAAATATTTGGGCATGCTAATATAAAGTCAATGACACAAATTGAAACTAAAGAAGTTTAGATATCTTTAAGAATCATTCAACATTATATTCAACGAAACCATGCTTGACGTCATAATAAAAATATAATGATGATTTGAAAGCATGCTTA
>NC_088355.1:22085000-22107500 GCF_036884655.1 Musa acuminata AAA Group | reverse complement strand
GTTATTAAATGCTTTCCATGAATTATTTGATGAATGCAAGATTATCAATAGAAAATACAAATTGCTAAAAAAGGAGCATGATAGTCTTACTTATAATTTTGATAAGTTAAAAACTGAATATCATGATAGTTTAAATTCATGCATCAAATGCCATGATCTAGAAACTCTCCAAAAAGAAAACTTGCTACTTAAAGACACCTTGAAGAAATTCGAGGTTGGTAGCAAGTCATTGAACATGATCCTTGCAAATAAGGGTCACGTTCCCAAAAGAAGTGGAATTGGATTTGTGAGAAGTTCTCACCAAAATCCAACCACCTTCATAAAAGGCACCATCTTACATGTTCGACACCAAAACAAGTGCAACTTTTGTTGTAAATTTGGACACGAGACGCATTATTGTCCATTCAAGAAAATTAGTCCAAACAAAGTCTTCTCTTCCAATGATCGATTGAAATGATTTGGAGAAGAAGGCTTTCGCTCTTAATGCAAAGGCTATGAATGCCTTATTTTGTGCACTTGATAAAAACGAGTTTAATCGTGTTTCAATTTGTGAAACTGCATTTGATATTTGGCACACACTCGAAGCGACTCATGAAGGCACAAGTAGAGTGAACGAGTCAAAAATCAATCTTTTGTTACACTCTTTTGAACTTTTCCGGATGAAACTGAGTGAGACTATTGGCGACATGTTTACCCGTTTCACGGATGTCGTCAACGGTCTAAAAGGACTCGGAAAAAGTTTTTCGAATTTTGAGCTCGTAAATAAGATTCTAAGATCCCTTCCTAAAAGTTGGGATCCTAAAGTCACTGCTATTCAAGAGGCGAAAGATCTAAACAACTTCCCTCTTAAAAAACTAATTGGGTCATTAATGACCTACGAGATGACTTGCAAAGCTCATGAAGAGCAAGAAGACATCCTTCCAAAGAACAGGAAGGATATGGCACTTAGAACTTCAGAAGACCACTTGAGAGAAAACTCAAGTGATGAGGACTGTGACGATGACTTAGTACTTCTAACAAGAAAATTTAAAAAATTCATTAAAAGAAACAAGTTTAAGAATGACACAAAAAACAAACTTGAACCCAAAAAGGACCAAGTCATTTGCTATGAGTGTAAAAAGTCGGGACACTACAAGAGTGATTGTCCCCAAATAAAAAAGAGAACACCAAAGAAGAAGGCGCTCAAAGCAACATGGGACGATTCAAGCGCATCCGAAGAAGATGAGTCCAACACCGAGCAAGTTGCTCATTATGCCCTAATGGCCATCGGAGAAGAGGTAACGGATTTAAATGATGCAGATTTACCTTATCATGAGTTATTAAATGCTTTCCATGAATTATTTGATGAATGCAAGATTATCAATAGAAAATACAAATTGCTAAAAAAGGAGCATGATAGTCTTACTTGTAATTTTGATAAGTTAAAAACTGAATATCATGATAGTTTAAATTCATGCATCAAATGCCATGATCTAGAAACTCTCCAAAAAGAAAACTTGCTACTTAAGGATACCTTGAAGAAATTCGAGGTTGGTAGCAAGTTATTGAACATGATCCTTGCAAACAAGGGTCACGTTCCCAAAAGAAGTGGAATTGGATTTGTGAGAAGTTCTCACTAAAATCCAACCACCTTCATAAAAGGCACTATCTTACATGTTCGACACCAAAACAAGTGCAACTTTTGTTGTAAATTTGGACACAAGACGCATTATTGTCCATTCAAGAAAATTAGTCCAAACAAATTGATTTGGGTTCCTAAAGGAACCATGATAAACTCTATGCAACATGATAAACAATGTAGATCTATCTTTGAGGCACCCAAAAGCAAATGGGTACCTAAAAATCATCCTTTCTTGTAGAAACTCATACCATCGCAAGTTAGGAGCAAGAGATGGTATCTTGATAGTGGATGCTCAAGGCATATGACCGGAGATCCATCTCAATTCTCTAAGCTCACAAGCATAGACGAAGGCTATGTCACCTTCGGAGACAAAATCAAGGGTAAAATCATTGGCAAAGGAACCATAGGTAACAAATCCAACTTCTTTATTGAAGATGTTTTGTTAGTTGATGGTTTAAAACATAACCTCTTGGGCATTAGTCAATTATGTGATAAAGGATACATTGTTAGATTCGAATCTAATGCTTGCATCATTGAAAAACCACACAAAAACATGTCTATGATTGCAATAAAATAAAATAACGTATACACTATTGACATCAATGATTTGTGTAATGAAATATGTTTTTCGGTTTTGAATGAGGATGCTTGGCTATGGCATAGAAGATTAGGTCATGCTAGCATGAAACTAATCACTCAAATATCATCTAAAGATCATGTAAGAGGAATTCCTCATATCAAGTTCATCAAAGATAATGTATGTGATGCTTGTCAATTAGGTAAATAAATTAAGGGTAGTGTCAAATCTAAGAATCAAATAAACACCTCTAGGCCCTTACAATTGATCCATATGGACTTGTTCGGACCAATCTCTAAATCAAGCCTAGGAGGTAGCAAATACGCCTTCGTCATTGTTGATGACTATAGTAGATACACATAGACTTACTTCTTGAAACAGAAAAATGAATGCTTTAGATCTTTTACCAAGTTTTGTAAACTTGTTCAAAACGAGAAGGGTTCTATGATTTCGTCAATTAGAAGTGATCATGGTGGAGAATTTCAAAACCATGATTTCCAAGAATTCTGTGAACTCAATGGATACAACCATAATTTCTCTACTCCAAGAAATCCTCAACAAACTGGAGTAGTAGAAAGAAAAAATTGAAATTTACAAGAAATGGCAAGAACCATGTTGAATGAACATAGCCTACCCAAATATTTTTGGGCCGAAGCCGTAAATACTACATGCTATATTTTGAATAGAGTTCTAGTTAGACCCTTACTCACCAAAACTCCTTATGAGTTATGGAACAACAAAAAACCCAACGTTTAATATTTTAAAGTCTTTGGGTGTAAGTGCTTTATCTTGAATGAAAAAGATAACTTAGGAAAATTTGATGCTAAATCCGATGAAGGAATCTTTCTTAGTTATTCTTCGGTTTCTAAAGCTTTTCGTATCTTCAATAAAAGAACATTAATTATTGAAGAATCCATTCATGTTGTTTTCAATGAGATTTCCGAAATCAGGAAAAATGATTTTGATAATGATGTTAATTTTGATTCCTTGAATTTAAATGAAACCCCGTCTCCAACTAGCAACTTGAATGCATCCACTTCCGAAACATCCTTACCCAAGGATTTGAAGTATGTAGATGCTCATCCTAAGGAGCTAATCTTAGGAGACACATCAAAAGGGGTTCAAACACGATCCTCTCTTAAAAATTTTTGTGCCAACACCACTTTTCTCTACCAAATTGAACCCAAATGCGTTGACGAAGCCATGAAAGATGATTCATGGATTATTGTAATGCAAGATGAATTAAATCAATTTGAGAGAAATGAGGTGTGGAAGCTTGTTCCTAGGCCAAATGACCATTTAGTTATTGGTACTGAATGAGTCTTTAGAAACAAGCATGATGAAAATGGTATTGTGGTTAGAAACAAGGCTAGACTAGTGGCCAAAGGTTTCAACCAAAAAGAAGGTATCGATTATTAAGAAACCTTCGCTCCTGTGGCTCGATTAGAAGTCATAAGGATGCTCCTTGCCTACGCTAGTAATAATAATTTTAAGCTGTTTCAAATGGATGTTAAAAGCGCTTTTCTTAATGGTTTTATTTCTGAAGAAGTCTATGTTGAACAACCTCCTGGATTTGAAAATAATAGCCTCCCTAATCATATGTTTAGATTAACTAAAGCTCTCTATGGTTTAAAACAAGCTCTGAGGGTTTGGTATGAGAGACTTAGTTCTTTCCTTATTGAAAATAATTTCATAAAAGGCAAGGTTGATACTACATTATTTATCAAGAATTTTGAAAATAATTTTCTCATTGTTCAGATTTATGTTGATGATATTATCTTTGGTTCCACGAATGAATCTCTTTGTGAATCTTTTGCTAAAACTTTGAGTCTTGAATTTGAAATGAGTTTAATGGAAGAGTTAACATTCTTCTTAGGTTTACAAATCAAACAACTAAGCAATAGCATCTTTATTAGTCAAACTAAATATGCTATGAATTTACTAAAAAAGTTTAATATGAATAACTCAAAAGCTAATAACACTCCTATGAGCACCTCCACTAAGTTAGAAATTGATGAAAGTGGAGAAAGTTTCGATCAAAAGACTTATCGGGGTATGATAGAAAGTTTACTTTACCTCACTGCAACTAGACCAGACATCATGTTCAGTGTAAGACTTTGTGCTAGATTTCAATCAAACCCTAAGATATCTCATTTCAAAGCAGTTAAAAGAATACTTAGATATCTTAATGGTACCACAAATCTAGGATTATGGTACCTAAAATAAGAAAATCTTGAGTTAATTACTTATGCTGATGTAGACTTTGCTGGTTGTAGACTAGATAGAAAAAGCACATCAGGAACATGTCAATTTTTAGGACATTCCCTTGTTTCCTGGTCATCTAAGAAACAAAACTCGGTTGCACTATCAACAACCGAAGTTGAATATATTGTAGCAAGTGCATGCTGTGCATAAGTTGTATGGATGAAAAACACTTTAGAAGATTTTAAAGTTCATCTTAAAAATATTCCCATTAAATGTGATAACACAAGTGCAATATGCTTAACAAAGAATCCTATACAACACTCAAGAACAAAACATATTGATATTAGACATCACTTTATACGAGATCATGTTGTTGAATCTCGTATTTTGATGATGAAACTACTTGATATATGTTTATGATTTAATCTGTGTTTTGAGTGACGCAGGATGCTTCGATCAGGATGAGACAATTAAAGCAGGAAAATCATGTTGTGCCGAAGGAACATGTCCGAAGATTGGACGTCGGGCTGGTGGATCGATCAACGATCGACAGAAGGCTTCGGGCCGTGGAATCGGGCATCGGGCCAAGAAGAGCGGGTATTGTGAAAAGGATATCGGAGTTGCGGAGTCAACTGGCCGATTGGGCAATAGGCTGCAGGAGAGGACGATGCGCTGAAGAATCGGACGAAGCGTCGAGGGACCAATGACATGTCGGACAACTTGGTTAATTGCTTAGGATTAATTGTCTCGATCGAAGTTTTGTTTTATTGTGCAGGATTAACTACGATAAGAGTAAGACAAGCAGCAGGTGTTGCGCCGGAGTCAAGATCATGATCACGTTGGGAGTTCGAGAGTTCGACGGAAGTTCGGACGGTCGTCGGAGGTTCAGCGAGAATAGATCCGAGAAGTCCAGAAGCTTGCCAAGCGAAGCTCGTCGGAACTCGCCAAGTGGATCGTCGCAAAGTCCAGGAGTATGCCGGATGTCCGCAGAAGGATCACCGAGGGTTTATCGGATGATCGACGGAAGTTCGCCGGAAACTCGCCGGAAGAAGCGATTGACGCATCGGAGCATAGCTGCAGAAGTTGTCTTAGAGTTAATCGTAGTTAGCACGATGATTAAGCTTGAAAATGGGAGGTGATCCCATTAGCTTAATCTTGGGGCAATTGGGCCCCTGAAAAGATTCAAATTGGGCCGAATGGAGCGAACCATTCGGACCCTGATTGCACCAGGCGGTGCAACCGCCTAGGCCAGGAGGTGCAACCGCCAGGGATGCGAGACTGGGCGGTGCAATCGCCCCAGCCAGGCGGTGCAACCGCCCAGAGCTCAGTCTTCGAGCTAGACTGGGCGGTGGAACCGCCCTGACAGAGAGGTGGCACCGCCTGAGCTCGGTCTTCGAGCTAGACTGGGCGGTGGAACCGCCCTGACAGAGAGGTAGCACCGCCTGAGCTCGGTCTTCGAGCTCTGGCAGAGCGGTGCAACCGCCTCAGTCAAGAGGTGGCACCGCTGGGGGCTCTATCTTCGAGCCAGACTGTAATATCCCTCGCTTTTAAAAATTATTAATAAAGATTTATATGTAAATTGGAGGACCTATATGTAAATATAGAAATTACAAGGACTAAACTGCTAAGTTGCAAAAAAAGAAAAAAAAAAGGGAAAACCGAAAATTCGGTATTATTCCACCGCCTCCCACGCACTCTGTTTCTTCCAGAAACAGAGAGAGCGGTGGGGCGTGAGGAGAAGAAGGAGAGTGGTAGAAGAAGAGAGGAAGAAGAGGGAGAAGAGTAGAAGAAGAAGAAGGAGAAGAAGAAGAAGAGGAGGTGGCTGCAGCTAGGGCTGCAGCGAGAAGCTGTGGGGCGTGGGGAGAAGAAGAGGAGAAGAAGAAGAAGGAGAAGAAGAAGAAGAGGAGGTGGCTGCAGCGAGGGCTGCAGCGAGAAGCTGTGGGGCGTGGGGAGAAGAAGAGAGGAAGAAGAGGGAGAAGAGAAGAAGAAGAAGAAGAAGAAGAGAAGAGGATAGCTGCGGCAAGGCTGCAGCGAGGAGGTGTGTGGGGTTGGGGAGGAAAAGGGAAGAGGAGAAGAAGAGGGAAAAGAGAGGGGAAGAGGTTGTGATACCTCTGTTTCCTACAGAGGAAACAGAGGAGAGGGTGTGGGTGACGTCGGGGAGAAGAAGGGGAGGAAGGAGAAGAAGAGAAGAAGAAGAAAGGAAGGAAAAGGAAGAGGAGAAGGGAAGAAAGTAGCTGCGGCTGCGGTTGTGGCAGCTGCAGCTGTGGCAGGGAAAGAAGAAGAGAAAGGAAGAAGGGGAGGAGAGGAAGAAGAGTAGGGGCTGCGGCTGCGGCGATGGCAGCTGCAGTTGGAAGAGAAGAAGGAGAGGAAGATGAGCAGGGGAGGAAGAAAAGGCTGTGGCCGTGGCTGAGGCTGCGACTGCAGCATGCAGCTGGGAAAGAAGAGAAGGAAAGGAAGAAGAAGAGAAAGGAAGAAGGGAAGGAGAGGAAGAAGAGAAGGGGCTGCGGCTGCGGCGATGGCAGCTGCAGTTGGAAGAGAAGAAGGAGAGGAAGATGAGCAGGGGAGGAAGAAAAGGCTGTGGCCGTGGCTGAGGCTGCGACTGCAGCATGCAGCTGGGAAAGAAGAGAAGGAAAGGAAGAAGAAGAGAAAGGAAGAAAACGGGAGCACAAAACGAAACAGAGAGAGGACACGGAGAAAAAGTAGAAGGATTTGGGCTGGCACCTTCCTTGGATCTTCGGATCGAAATCTTTGAAAGGCAAGTTTCCCGCTTGTTTCAATCCTTTATATTGCAAGTTTCCCACTTGTTTCGATCCTTTCTATTGCAAGTTCCCTGATCGTTTTTCCTATAATTGCTCTTATATGTCTTATTGCAAGTATCCTGATCTTTCCCCACTGCCATTTTCATCTCTACATTTGCTTTGATTATGAGGAACTTTGAATTGTACTAGCCTTGCATTTGTTATATCTCCTGTTTACATGTAACGATTCGAATCTGTGCAACTTTTGAGATTCTGATCTTTTGATACCGAACTGCCTATAAGACTTTGTGGAAACTCTGATTTGTTCAAAACTGATTTCATTGGAAACTAGACTCGTAGACCTTTCTTTGATATATGGATTGAAAGATTTGGAATCCAAACACCTGCCCAGTTATCTGTTGAATCTGACATTATGAATTCTGCCAACAGAGATTTTGTTCTATGACTCTTGCTTACCAAATTATTTGTAACTCTCTCTGTTGGACAGTTCAATTCATATGACGCCTGTCTTATCTGAAAATATTATCCAATGATTATTTCTGAGTAAATTGGAGCACGATTGATAGTTTGAATCATTTGTTCAATGTGCCTTCTGTATTCTGCCAGAAATCGAGCTTTGGTCGATTTCTCATATTCTGGTTTCATTCCTTTGGAAATTGATATCCTTTAGCCTTCTTATTCAATTGAGCTTTATATTACTACTTTGAATTCTTGTATGCTCTTGTCCTTAAAATTATTGCATTCTTGAAAACTGTTGTGTAACGTTTATGCTATATCGTATTGACTCATATAGGCACATGTATATCCTATTGTTCCGCATTTGCTTTCGATATGTGCCTATTCCAGTTTCATTCCTTTGGACATTGAATTCATCAAATCTTCTTATTGAATTGAGTTATTTGTGATTTCTTGGATTCCATATGTGCCCTTGCTTTCAATTCCCTTCAAATCTGAATATACTTGTGAAAGATTATTGCTTACTTCGGATTGACTCGTAAAGGCACATGTACGTTTGTTGTTCCGCGTGTGCTTCCGATATATGCTACTTATTGTTGAAACTGTCCTCTTGTACTCTGGTGTGTGGGATTGTCTGGACCTTTGCCAGAAATGGTAAAGGGTATGCGCTGATTTGCCCGCTATGTGGGGTCCCGCTATGTGGGATATTCTGGTATGCACTTATTTGCCCGCTATGTGGGGTCCCGCTATGTGGGATATTGCTTAGAGCCTGCGATGCTCTGCCGGCCCCCTTTGACTTCACCTAGACGTGGGTGGATGGAGCTCCCAGACGTGGGAGACTTTTGTCAGGTGGTCATTCAGAAATGGATGAATCACATTCTGACTGAGATCCCACTACACCTTCTGTATGTTTGATATGATATCCAGAGCTTTGGTTATGTGTTTCTGTACATGCTTTGGATAAGATTGATATGTTTGCAACGTCAAAGACGACGTTTGAGCTTCTGTACGATATTTGTTTTCGATATGCTTTGAAATGCTTCATTCACTGATGATATGCTTCGAAATGTTCCATATGCTGTTGATATGCTCCGGAACATTTCATATGCCATTGATATGTTCCAATTACTCTGTGCTCCATTTGCTATGAACTGATATGTTCTGAAATGTCCTATCTGCCATTGATATGTTCCAATTACTCTGTGCTCCATTTGCTATGAACTGATATGTTCTGAAATGTCCTATCTGCCATTGATATGTTCCAATTACTCTGTGCTCCATTTGCTATGAACTGATATGTTCTGAAATGTCCTATCTGCCATTGATATGTTCCAATTACTCTATGCCCCATTCGTTATGGATCAAATATGTTTTGAATGACATGATACGTATGATTTGGTATCTATTGAGATGGTATCCTTGAGAATTCTTGTATTCTGCCTTGCATTATAATACCTTACTCGTTTGAAACCGTTCCTTTTGTTCTGAATATGCTTTGTCACTTGTTTGAGCCGTTTTTGGCTCACTCCGTTGTTATATAAATCTTTCAGGTCAGCTTGTCACTCTTCGAGATGTTTGATTTGGGCTGAGGCAGTGGATAGCTATTCAGAATAATGGGCAAGTCTGGTTGGTTATTACGATATTGTTGTATAAGTATGTCTTGTATGTAATGAAATGTTGTCGATGAACCGAAATGGATATACTATGTCCAAGTGTTAGGAGATCTCTCTTATTTGGAATTTCAGAATGTTAAGTCTAATTTATGGTGATATGAACTTGTGGTGAATAGTTGGAGTTCTGATTGTATAATTTATTTAGCTTGTGGATTTATAAATGTTGTTCATGTTTGTCAAGTTGGCTTGGGTTGCCATAAATGTGAATTATTGAGTGATGTGATATATGATTATAAACTGCACAGGTTTTATGGATATGAATATGAATAGAATGTTTTCAGTGTCCTCAAACGTTAGTTTGGATCCTGGATTGGTCTGTGACGAAAATTTTAAAAAATCATGGATATTTTGAGGGTCGTGACCCAGGTGGTATCAGAGCATTGTTTGAGGATTACTGAAATATTTGATATGTTGACGTGCAAAATATATTGAGGTCTAATGAACTATAGTGATTGGTGGAAATTTTCTTTGATGTATTTTAGGAATCTGGGATGATGAGGACATTTGGTCCTCCTATTTCATTGTTTCTGATTAATTAAGGGGAATGAAAGGATTGATTGGGGATATTGAATCAGAGTGGCGCAGCGGAAGCATGGTGGACCTAATTTCATTGGTGGTAGAAAAATGAATGATGCAAACAGAGAAGATATTTGATGTACAAAATTGTTTTGATGATCAAAAGATTTCTTTTGCCACCTTATATTGGAAGTAGAGGCTGATTATTATTGGCAACAATGAAAAGAATTTTTGGAGATCAGTGACAAGAATGATAAGGACAAGCTTACCAATAAGAATATGATTGGAAATGAATCAGAAAGTAATGACAAGAGGGTCAAGACATTTGGATTTGAAAAGGAAAGTCACCACCAAAGACTTAATCATGTGTGAATTACAAGTTAAATTATGAAACAAGTTTGTGTTTTCGGGTGATTGGAGTCTATTTTGCTTGTAGAAAGTTGGATCATAAAATAAAAGTTTGCCCTTTGAACAAGAAGAAAGAGTCACTGCCTCCTAAATCATCAGCCCATGTAAGAGTGTATGCTATCACTGAATATGATTCTGAAACTTCTGAATTAGTGGCCAAAGGTATTATGCATGGTTATGAAAGAATGCAAATATTTGTTCGACCATGGGTCCAATCTACGATTTGATTCGTTATATTTTGCTTATCACTTGGGTATTCAACCTAGACCACTACATTATGTGCTATAAGTAAATACGATCATTGGAGATTCTTTGATAACGAAGTTGAATCTGGTCCTCTTGTCTGATTCTTATTGGAGAACTTGAACTTTTGCTGATTTAGTTCTCCTAGAGATTTGGAGTTATGATATTATACTTGGTATGGATTGGCCATCTTCTTATCATACCAGTATGGATTGATATATAACAAATGATCACTTTTTGTATATTTGATCAGTCGATCTTTTTCTTTGAGAGTATGGGACATGATTTATCTCCTTGCCTAATGTATCCAGGATGACTTGCTTGGATTACCTCCAAATGTGACTTTGCTTTTGATTTGGTCCTTGGGATAATCCCAATATCTAAGCCTCTCTACAGAAAGATATCATTTGAGTAAGTGAAATTGGAAAAGCAACTATAAGGATTGTTAAATGAGGATTTTATTTGGCTTAATATTTCATCATGGGGTGCTCCGGTGTTAGTTAAAAGAAATGTATGGAACATTGAGGCTTTGTAATGATTATAGACAGTTGAATTAGGTGACCATCAAAAACGAGTATTTTCTGAAATAACGACTTGCTCGATTAATTACAGGGTACGCAAGTATTTTTAGAAATTGATTGAAGGTCGGGTTACCGTCTATTGAGGATCAAGGAGGAGAATATTTCGGTCACTCGTGGATAATTATGTAATTGTATTGTATTGATGAAACTATTTAAGAGTAGGAGGAGGAAATAAAGATATCATAATCCTCATCTTTTCATCGATTGAGCTATGATCAATTTAGAGGACTAAATTTTCTTTTAAGGGGGGGAGAGTGTAATATCCCTCGCTTTTAAAAATTATTAATAAAGATTTATATGTAAATTGGAGGACCTATATGTAAATATAGAAATTACAAGGACTAAACTGCTAAGTTGCAAAAAAAGAAAAAAAAAAAGGGAAAACCGAAAATTCGGTATTATCCCACCGCCTCCCACGCACTCTGTTTCTTCCAGAAACAGAGAGAGCGGTGGGGCGTGAGGAGAAGAAGGAGAGTGGTAGAAGAAGAGAGGAAGAAGAGGGAGAAGAGTAGAAGAAGAAGAAGGAGAAGAAGAAGAAGAGGAGGTGGCTGCAGCTAGGGCTGCAGCGAGAAGCTGTGGGGCGTGGGGAGAAGAAGAGGAGAAGAAGAAGAAGGAGAAGAAGAAGAAGAGGAGGTGGCTGCAGCGAGGGCTGCAGCGAGAAGCTGTGGGGCGTGGGGAGAAGAAGAGAGGAAGAAGAGGGAGAAGAGAAGAAGAAGAAGAAGAAGAAGAGAAGAGGATAGCTGCGGCAAGGCTGCAGCGAGGAGGTGTGTGGGGTTGGGGAGGAAAAGGGAAGAGGAGAAGAAGAGGGAAAAGAGAGGGGAAGAGGTTGTGATACCTCTGTTTCCTGCAGAGGAAACAGAGGAGAGGGTGTGGGTGACGTCGGGGAGAAGAAGGGGAGGAAGGAGAAGAAGAGAAGAAGAAGAAAGGAAGGAAAAGGAAGAGGAGAAGGGAAGAAAGTAGCTGCGGCTGCGGTTGTGGCAACTGCAGCTGTGGCAGGGAAAGAAGAAGAGAAAGGAAGAAGGGGAGGAGAGGAAGAAGAGTAGGGGCTGCGGCTGCGGCGATGGCAGCTGCAGTTGGAAGAGAAGAAGGAGAGGAAGATGAGCAGGGGAGGAAGAAAAGGCTGTGGCCGTGGCTGAGGCTGCGACTGCAGCATGCAGCTGGGAAAGAAGAGAAGGAAAGGAAGAAGAAGAGAAAGGAAGAAGGGAAGGAGAGGAAGAAGAGAAGGGGCTGCGGCTGCGGCGATGGCAGCTGCAGTTGGAAGAGAAGAAGGAGAGGAAGATGAGCAGGGGAGGAAGAAAAGGCTGTGGCCGTGGCTGAGGCTGCGACTGCAGCATGCAGCTGGGAAAGAAGAGAAGGAAAGGAAGAAGAAGAGAAAGGAAGAAGGGAAGGAGAGGAAGAAGAGAAGGGGCTGCGGCTGCGGCGATGGCAGCTGCAGTTGGAAGAGAAGAAGGAGAGGAAGATGAGCAGGGGAGGAAGAAAAGGCTGTGGCCGTGGCTGAGGCTGCGACTGCAGCATGCAGCTGGGAAAGAAGAGAAGGAAAGGAAGAAGAAGAGAAAGGAAGAAAACGGGAGCACAAAACGAAACAGAGAGAGGACACGGAGAAAAAGTAGAAGGATTTGGGCTGGCACCTTCCTTGGATCTTCGGATCGAAATCTTTGAAAGGCAAGTTTCCCGCTTGTTTCAATCCTTTATATTGCAAGTTTCCCACTTGTTTCGATCCTTTCTATTGCAAGTTCCCTGATCGTTTTTCCTATAATTGCTCTTATATGTCTTATTGCAAGTATCCTGATCTTTCCCCACTGCCATTTTCATCTCTACATTTGCTTTGATTATGAGGAACTTTGAATTGTACTAGCCTTGCATTTGTTATATCTCCTGTTTACATGTAACGATTCGAATCTGTGCAACTTTTGAGATTCTGATCTTTTGATACCGAACTGCCTATAAGACTTTGTGGAAACTCTGATTTGTTCAAAACTGATTTCATTGGAAACTAGACTCGTAGACCTTTCTTTGATATATGGATTGAAATATTTGGAATCCAAACACCTGCCCAGTTATCTGTTGAATCTGACATTATGAATTCTGCCAACAGAGATTTTGTTCTATGACTCTTGCTTACCAAATTATTTGTAACTCTCTCTGTTGGACAGTTCAATTCATATGACGCCTGTCTTATCTGAAAATATTATCCAATGATTATTTCTGAGTAAATTGGAGCACGATTGATAGTTTGAATCATTTGTTCAATGTGCCTTCTGTATTCTGCCAGAAATCGAGCTTTGGTCGATTTCTCATATTCTGGTTTCATTCCTTTGGAAATTGATATCCTTTAGCCTTCTTATTCAATTGAGCTTTATATTACTACTTTGAATTCTTGTATGCTCTTGTCCTTAAAATTATTGCATTCTTGAAAACTGTTGTGTAACGTTTATGCTATATCGTATTGACTCATATAGGCACATGTATATCCTATTGTTCCGCATTTGCTTTCGATATGTGCCTATTCCAGTTTCATTCCTTTGGACATTGAATTCATCAAATCTTCTTATTGAATTGAGTTATTTGTGATTTCTTGGATTCCATATGTGCCCTTGCTTTCAATTCCCTTCAAATCTGAATATACTTGTGAAAGATTATTGCTTACTTCGGATTGACTCGTAAAGGCACATGTACGTTTGTTGTTCCGCGTGTGCTTCCGATATATGCTACTTATTGTTGAAACTGTCCTCTTGTACTCTGGTGTGTGGGATTGTCTGGACCTTTGCCAGAAATGGTAAAGGGTATGCGCTGATTTGCCCGCTATGTGGGGTCCCGCTATGTGGGATATTCTGGTATGCGCTTATTTGCCCGCTATGTGGGGTCCCGCTATGTGGGATATTGCTTAGAGCCTGCGATGCTCTGCCGGCCCCCTTTGACTTCACCTAGACGTGGGTGGATGGAGCTCCCAGACGTGGGAGACTTTTGTCAGGTGGTCATTCAGAAATGGATGAATCACATTCTGACTGAGATCCCACTACACCTTCTGTATGTTTGATATGATATCCAGAGCTTTGGTTATGTGTTTCTGTACATGCTTTGGATAAGATTGATATGTTTGCAACGTCAAAGACGACGTTTGAGCTTCTGTACGATATTTGTTTTCGATATGCTCTGAAATGCTTCATTCACTGATGATATGCTTCGAAATGTTCCATATGCTGTTGATATGCTCCGGAACATTTCATATGTCATTGATATGTTCCAATTACTCTGTGCTCCATTTGCTATGAACTTATATGTTCTGAAATGTCCTATCTGCCATTGATATGTTCCAATTATTCTGTGCTCCATTTGCTATGAACTGATATGTTCTGAAATGTCCTATCTGCCATTGATATGTTCCAATTACTCTGTGCTCCATTTGTTATGAACTGATATGTTCTGAAATGTCCTATCTGCCATTGATATGTTCCAATTACTCTATGCCCCATTCGTTATGGATCAAATATGTTTTGAATGACATGATACGTATGATTTGGTATCTATTGAGATGGTATCCTTGAGAATTCTTGTATTCTGCCTTGCATTATGATACCTTACTCGTTTGAAACCGTTCCTTTTGTTCTGAATATGCTTTGTCACTTGCTGAGCCGTTGTTGGCTCACTCCGTTGTTATATAAATCTTTCAGGTCAGCTTGTCACTCTTCGAGATGTTTGATTTGGGCTGAGGCAGTGGATAGCTATTCAGAATAATGGGCAAGTCTGGTTGGTTATTACGATATTGTTGTATAAGTATGTCTTGTATGTAATGAAATGTTGTCGATGAACCGAAATGGATATACTATGTCCAAGTGTTAGGAGATCTCTCTTATTTGGAATTTCAGAATGTTAAGTCTAATTTATGGTGATATGAACTTGTGGTGAATAGTTGGAGTTCTGATTGTATAATTTATTTAGCTTGTGGATTTATAAATGTTGTTCATGTTTGTCAAGTTGGCTTGGGTTGCCATAAATGTGAATTATTGAGTGATGTGATATATGATTATAAACTGCACAGGTTTTATGGATATGAATATGAATAGAATGTTTTCAGTGTCCTCAAACGTTAGTTTGGATCCTGGATTGGTCTGTGACGAAAATTTTAAAAAATCATGGATATTTTGAGGGTCGTGACACAGACTCAGGCGGTGCAACCGCCTCTGACAGAGAGGTGCAACCGCCTGGGCTTAGTCTTCGAGCTCTGCCAGGCGGTGCCACCTCTCCAGTCAAGAGGTGCAACCGCCTGATCCCGAAATTCCGGGATTTGATCGTTTTGAGCTCCAAATTTGAATTGGGTTGGGGCCTATAAATACCCCACCCATTCAACACTGAAAGGACACAGATCCACACCGAATTCTTGATCTTTTCAGTGATTCTAAGAGCTCAAATTTGTGTAAAGTCCTAAAGTTCTCCTCCTTCTGTTCTTCAAGTCTTCAGTTGTAAAGAGAGGAGAGAAAGGATCTGTAAAGGTTGTCTCCTGAGCCTGTCAAAAGGAGAGAAACTGTAAAAGGGCAGTTAGCCTTCGCCCATTGAAGGAAGGCAGCTAGTTGACGTCGGTGACCTCGTCGGAGGAGGAAGCCAAAAGTGGAGTAGGTCAAGACTGACCGAACCACTCTAAATCTCTGGTTTGCTTTTACCTTGAGCACTTTATCATTACTGCAAACCTCCTACATTGCTACTGCCCTCTATGCCTTTACGAACGATTTTCTAAGCTCTGATCTTTCAGAATCTGCATTCAAACGTAAATCGTGTTTTCGTACGATCTTCACACTGTAGTTTACGCTTACATTCGGATTCCATTTATAACTGCAAATTGCTTTCTACGTAAAACGCTTTTCAAGGTTCAAAACTGCTTTTAGACGCAAAACTACGTTTAGACGTAAAACCACGTTTAGACGCAAAACTACGTTCAGACGCAAAACTGCGTTCAGACGCAAAACTGCATTCAGACGTAAAACTGCGTTCAGACGCAAAACTGCGTTCAGACGCAAAACTACGTTTAGACGTAAAATTACGTTTAGACGTAAAACTGCGTTTAGGCGTAAAACTGCATTTAGACGCAAACTGCGTTTAGACGTAAACTGCTCTTAGACGCAATCTGCGCTTAGACGCAAACTGCGCTTAAATACAAACTGTGAATCGGCTTTTGCATCATAATAGATTTTATTGAACGAACACACCTTTCGGTTTTTAAATTGCTGTAAGATTTCCGCTGCACTAATTCACCCCCCCCCTCTTAGTGCTCTAGATCCTAACAATTGGTATCAGAGCAGGGTATTTCTCATTTCGGATTTACACCCGAGAGAAATGGCTCTTCAAGAGGGCTTTTCGGTCTTTTGTCCACCTTTCTTTAACGGATTGGACTACACTTATTGGAAAACTCGAATGAGAGTTTTCTTAATTTCTCTAAATATGGATTTATGGAATATCGTTGAAAACGGTTTTCAAGTTCCCTCTAAACTGGTGAACGAATGGTCGGATTTAGAGAAGAAGTATTTTTCTTTAAACGCAAAGGCTATGAATGCCTTATTTTGCGCTTTGGACAAAAACGAGTTCAATCGGGTTTCTTTGTGCGAAACGGCTTTCGATATTTGGCGCACTCTTGAAATCACGCACGATGGAACTAGTAGAGTCAAAGACTCGAAAGTTAATATTTTACTACACGATTTCGAGCTTTTTCATATGAAACCAAGCGAAACCGTTGTTGACATGTACACCCGTTTTACGGATGTCGTCAATGGTTTAAAATCACTTGGTAAAAGCTTTTCGGATTTTGAACTCGTTAACAAAGTTTTGCGCTCACTTTCTAAAACTTGGGATTCAAAAGTAACTGCTATTCAAGAATCGAAAAACCTAAACAACTTACCACTTGAAGAACTAATTGGTTCATTGATGACATATGAAATGGTGCACAATGCACATGATGAACATGTTGAACACAATCACCTTCCAAAGAACAGGAAGGATTTGGAACTCTGGACAAATGAATGCTACTTGAGCGATGACTCAAGTGATGAGGACAATGATGAACAAACCAACCTTCCAAAGAACAGGAAGGATTTGGGACATAGAACATTTGAAGACCACTCGAGCGTAAGCTCAAGTGATGGTGAACTTAAACTACAAATGAAACGAAAATTAAAAAGCAAAAAGAATGGAACTACTTGCTTTAAACGCAAGAAGAAGAACAAAAATTGGGATGAATCGAGCTCATCTGAAGACGAGAAAGTCAACAAAAGCAAGGCGGCAAACTACGCCTTACTAGCCTACGACACTGAGGTAATTAAAATGCCTTTGGTTTATTTTAAAATTACTCGATGCTTTCATGATATATTTTCTTTTAGAATTAATTTTCTTGAAAATTACATGTTTAAAAATAAAAATACAAAAAATTATGATCATGCTGATAATTTCGAAAATGATAATATTGCATGATAAACAAATAAAATGATTTTGATCATGGTTAAGAAGTAATAATGTTTATCATGTTTGATTAACATTGTTGAATGAAATCACGTTTGATTTAAAGTAATGCATAAAGATGTAATATTAAATGATTATTAACAATTTTATGCATGAGATTTTAAGTTATCCATGATCATGAGCTTGTTTAATCTTCTTGATTTAATTTCAAGATCTATAGCAAAAATCATGTCTGAATATATGAAAATGTTAATTTCATTCTCGGATTCACTTAACAATTGATATCCTAACAATCAGATTTTCTTATACACTTATAAAAAATATTTTTCTAAAATAGATTTGATGAAATGATTCCTGCTTATAAATTTCATCTTGAAATATGAATGATAGTGTGTTTGCTTGCAAAGATTTGTTTCACATTCATATCTCCTATGATTCATGTGCAGAAAAAGAATTTATAAATCATAATACAATGAGATTTCTTATGCAAAAATAAAGTGCTTTTGTGATTCTTTACTAAAGAGAATAATCATAATCATGATCTTGATAATTATAACATGAAGCTCTTTATAAATCAAGATCGTTCATTATGCTCCCTACATTTATCAAAAAGGGTTTCTTCAAATGAAATGCAATTCAATGAAGTGTCATATTGATATCTTGAAACTTGGAATATTTTAAAATGTGATCTTGATAAGAATGTTTCAAGTTGCTCTTTGTACTATATCTTTTCGAATGAATCATGAGCCTTGATATCATATATTTCATAATACAAGATTTATTTGCCTTATGTCTTGAACTTTCATGCTTATCTTAATTTGGCATATAAAGACTAAGGCATGCTTAGATGAAAAAGAATCTCTTAAAAAAAAAAAAATGCTTTTCCCATCTAATCGAGATTAATGATTTCATGATATTTTGTGAATCTCAAAATTAATTTTAATGACTTGATTATGAATTTCAAGTTAATGATTTGATTTGAATAAGTTTTATCTAAATCATAATCTTGATCTTGCAAAATTGAAGTCACAAATAATATCTTGTGGTATTCATGGATTGAAACATTGTATGCTTAAATTAATCATTCTTCTATGTTTCAAAAATTCCTTAAAAGCCTTATGTGATGATTGAAAACTAACTTGCTTTATGATGAATCACGAATCATGACTTGATCTATGATGTAAATGCTTTGAAATGATTGAAATATTTAACACTTTTATGCTCTTCCCCCTACTTTCTTCTTGTTTTCAATGATAAAATGGGGAGAAGTTTTGATCATGCATGGTAGGACATAATTTGACAAAATTGATACCATCATGATATGAAACATTTATGATGTGCAATTATGCATGCAATACTTGTGCTTTCTAATTATGATGTGATGTATTGCATATAATGTAAATCATGATTTAAAATGCTATGAGTGCCAAGTTACACATTTTGAGAAGAAATTGTTATATTGAAACATTAATGTAATTATGAATGGTGATATGATATCATGCATGTAATACTTCAATAATGATGCATGCAATGATAAAATATTCATGATGAAAAATTGTCTTGACATTCATAACTTGATTATTCATCATTTGTCATGATTTTGAAATCGTTGTAAAAGGAAAAGAGAACTACAAAACTGTATTCTCTCTTTCTTTTTTACAATGACAAAGGGGGAGATAGCTAGCTTGTACAAGTCAAGAAGATGCAAAAACTTGATTGCTAGCTTGCCTATTTTAAGTAGCAAAGATTGCTAACTTGCTTATTTCAAGAAGAAAAATTGTCTTCTTGAACATCACTATCTTGAATATCTTAAGAAGCAAAACTTACAATTTGCACATTGCAATAGGAAGCAAGAATCATGAGCTTACACAAGAAAGCTATCTTGCATTTGCTTTCGAAATTTTTGCTAGCTTATATATTGTGAAACTTGTATATCGTAAAAATTGCTAGCTTGTTGGTCTAAAGAGAAGCAAAAAGTTGCTATCTCAAAAGAAGCAAATGTGCTATCTTGCCTATCTCAAGAGGCAAAAATGCTAACTTGCGCATCTAGCAAAGTGAGCAAAATTTTCAAGAAGCAAGAGTTGCCTTCTTGAACATCTCTAATTTGCTAGCTTGCATGATGTAGAACTTGCTATCTTGAACATTACCAAAAGTGCTATCTTATATGCTATAAAACTTGCATATCTAAAACTTGATAGCATGAATGTTCTAAGCATGATGTAACACTTGCTAAATCTTCTAGCTACAAGATTGCATGATGATAAAACTTGATATTATGATTTTCATGCAATGAGTTGAACAAATATCACACACAAATGATTAATTGTGATACTTCTCCTTTTTGTTGATGACAAAGGGGGAGAAGTATGTTGATGACATGACATGTGATGCATAAAGTTTATGCATATGTTCATGTTGACGTGTTGCAAGTATTCATGATGAATATTGCAATGACTTGAATTTAGTTTGAATTAAAGGTTCTATCAATATGGCATATTGATAGGGGGAGTTTGTTTAAACTCCGGGAGTTAAGTTTAACTCCGTCATCAAGTGGTTGTCATCATCAAAAAGGGGGAGATTGTTGAATCTCGTATTTTGATGATGAAACTACTTGATATATGTTTGTGATTTAATCTGCGTTTTGAGTGACGTAGGATGCTTCGATCAGGATGAGACAATTAAAGCAGGAAAATCATGTTGTGCCGAAGGAACATGTCAGAAGATTGGACGTCGGGCCGGTGGATCGGTCAACGATCGACAGAAGGCTTCGGGCCGTGGAATCGGGCATCGGGCCAAGAAGAGCGGGTATTGTGCCAAGGATATCGGAGTTGCGGAGTCAACTGGCTGATTGGGCAATAGGCTGCAGGAGAGGACGATGCGCCGAAGAATCGGACGAAGCGTCGAGGGACCAATGACATGTCGGACAACTTGGTTAATTGCTTAGGATTAATTGTCTCGATCGAAGTTTTGTTTTGTTGTGCAGGATTAACTACGATGAGAGTAAGACAAGCAGCAGGTGTTGCGCCGGAGTCAAGATCATGATCACGTTGGGAGTTCGAGAGTTCGACGGAAGTTCGGACGGTCGTCGGAGGTTCAGTGAGAACAGATCCGAGAAGTCCAGAAGCTTGCCAAGCGAAGCTCGTCGGAACTCGCCAAGTGGATCGTCGCAAAGTCCAGGAGTATGCCGGATGTCCGCAGAAGGATCACCGAGGGTTTATCGGATGATCGACGGAAGTTCGTCGGAAACTCGCCGGAAGAAGCGATTGATGCATCGGAGCATAGCTGCAGAAGTTGTCTTAGAGTTAATCGTAGTTAGCACGATGATTAATCTTGAAAATGGGAGGTGATCCCATTAGCTTAATCTTGGGGCAATTGGGCCCCTGAAAAGATTCAAATTGGGCCGAATGGAGCGAACCATTCGGACCCTGATTGCACCAGGCGGTGCAACCGCCTAGGCCAGGAGGTGCAACCGCCAGGGCTGCGAGATTGGGCGGTGCAACCGCCCATAGCTCAGTCTTCGAGCTAGACTGGGCGGTGGAACCGCCCTGACAGAGAGGTAGCACCGCCTGAGCTCGGTCTTCGAGCTAGACTGGGCGGTGGAACCGCCCTGACAGAGAGGTAGCACCGCCTGAGCTCGGTCTTCGAGCTCTGGCAGAGCGGTGCAACCGCCTCAGTCAAGAGGTGGCACCGCCGGGGGCTCTGTCTTCGAGCCAGACTCAGGCGGTGCAACCGCCTCTGACAGAGAGGTGCAACCGCCTGGGCTCAGTCTTCGAGCTCTACCAGGCGGTGCCACCTCTCCAGTCAAGAGGTGCAACCGCCTGATCCCGGAATTCCGGGATTTGATCGTTTTGAGCTCCAAATTTGAATTGGGTTGGGGCCTATAAATACCCCACCCATTCAACACTGAAAGGACATAGATCCACACTGAATTCTTGATCTTTTCAGTGATTCTAAGAGCTCAAATTTGTGTAAAGTCCTAAAGTTCTCCTCCTTCTGTTCTTCAAGTCTTGAGTTGTAAAGAGAGGAGAGAAAGGATCTGTAAAGGTTGTCTCCTGAGCCTGTCAAAAGGAGAGAAACTGTAAAAGGGCAGTTAGCCTTCGCCCATTGAAGGAAGGCAGCTAGTTGACATCGGTGACCTCGTCGGAGGAGGAAGCCAAAAGTGGAGTAGGTCAAGACTGACCGAACCACTCCAAATCTCTGGTTTGCTTTTACCTTGAGCACTTTATCATTACTGCAAACCTCCTACATTGCTACTGCCATCTGCGCCTTTACGAACGAGTTTCTAAGCTCTGACCTTTCAGAATCTGCATTCAAACGTAAATCGTGTTTCCGTACGATCTTCACACTGTAGTTTACGCTTACATTCGGATTCCATTTATAACTGCAAATTGCTTTCTACGTAAAACGCTTTTCAAGGTTCAAAACTGCTTTTAGATGCAAAACTATGTTTAGACGTAAAACCACGTTTAGACGCAAAACTGCATTCAGACGCAAAACTGCGTTCAGACGCAAAACTGCGTTCAGACGTAAAACTGCGTTCAGACGTAAAACTGCATTCAGACGCAAAACTACGTTTAGACGTAAAATTGCGTTTAGACGTAAAACTGCGTTTAGACGTAAAACTGCGTTTAGACGCAAACTGCGTTTAGACGTAAACTGCTCTTAGACGCAATCTGCGCTTAGACGCAAACTACGCTTAAATACAAACTGTGAATCGGCTTTTGCATCATAATAGATTTTATTGAACGAACACACCTTTCGATTTTTAAATTGCTGTAAGATTTCCGCTGCACTAATTCACCCCCCCCCCCTCTTAGTGCTCTAGATCCTAACACATGTTACTAATCATGATGTAATCATAGAGTTCATTGACACCAAACATCAACTAGCTGATATTTTTACAAAACCTCTAAGAGAAGAACAATTTGATTTCATAAGAAGAGAATTAGGAATGTTGATGTGTCCGAATACATAAACTAGTTAAAATTATTTTTTGGACTTTATTGAATAATCAAAT